>NW_016107460.1:1343029-1345438 GCF_001604975.1 Cebus imitator | reverse complement strand
GTGCAACGGCGTGATCTCAGCTCACTGCAGCCTCTGCCTCCCAGGTTCAAGCAATTCTCCTGTCTCAGCCTCCTAAGTAGCTAAGACTACAGGCACACGCCAGGACGCCTAATTTTTTAATTTTCAGTAGAGACAGGGTTTTACCACGTTAGGCTGGTCTCGAACTCCTGACCTCAGGTGATCCACCTGCCTCAGCCTCCCAAAGTGCTGGGATCACAGGCATGAGCCACCACACCCAGCCCATTTGCATATTTTCTAAGCCTCACTCAATAGTCAGATAACACTGGTGTTCAACCTTGGATCTACCACTTAAGCACTTTCCAGTTTCCTATATCTGGATTTTGCTAATCTCATCCCATGGTCTTTTACCATGTTCCTCTGTAAAATCGTTGTTGGATCTAGACGCTTGCTTAATCCAAGGCTTTGCTGATTTTATTTTCTCTCCCAGCTTTCAATTTGTTCCAATTTTATGTAAGTGAAATATATTTGATTTACTTACCCAAATGTATCAAAACTTCTCAGAGAAAGAAATGCTAGTCAAAAGGACCCCAAATATTATTCATCTCTATATATTGCAGTATAAATTACCTACCTTTGGTTCCCACAAAAATAAAGGTCAGGGGATAAACAAGACTGAAAAAGACACTGCATCACATGCAAGAGATTCCTCTTGCTTTCCAATGTGCCACTTTTCATTGCTTTTCTCTAAATCACTATAAGAACAGGATTCCTTACCTTATAGCAAATCCTACATGGCCTATCCCACTCCATCACCCTCAGTATCTTCTAATTCAAAGCAATATAAACATTAATTTTTAAGGGAAGGAATTTGAGCAGCCAGGCCTGTGCCTTCTGTGGTTATTCTTTGCCCAACTGTAAGTAAACTTAGTTATCCAAAGCTCAGCTCAAAAAAAAAAAAGACTTTTCTCTATGCAAAAACATTTTATCAGTCTTCCAGAAGCTTCTAGATATTAATCTGAGGCTGGAGGGCTGGGAAAGGGGGAAAGGAGATAGAGAATCTCTCAGTTAGCCAATCAGCTGGTCATGAGTATGATCCAAGATCATGGACCTATACCAAGAGCCTTAGTGTAATTGGATTATTGGATAATATAATGAAGAAATGTACTACATACAAATATACTCATTTCAACAGTGCGCTGACTGAGTGCAACACGAAAGGAGAGAGCCGAGTGAAGTGGGCTCAGAGCGCATTCGTGGAACCCGGCGCAGTTTGGTCTCATTGGCATTGCTCACTGCACCCAATCAGTGGTGCAGAGGTAAAGCAAGGAAGGCAGAGGAGCATCTTGAGCAGGGCCAGTCTGTGGAGCAAACTGTGGACCCCGCATGCAATCCCTGCTGCTCATAACCCCTCTAACCTGGAGCTATGATGCCTCTTTTCCCCCGAGCCTCTGCCTTGCCTGTACCTGAACAAACCCTGGGGAAACAGTATGTTAATAGCCTCCAACTCCTCCCAGGATGGGTGAAATTACTGGTATCTCCAAGGTGAGCCCTAAGCATCTTGATATCCTTGAAACCCTTCCACCTCTGGCTTCAGCCACCCATTCCACTGAACTAGCCTCTCCCCCAGTTCCAATCTAGTTTCCACTAAAAAGCGTTCCCCCTGAGCTTCATGCAGCTGGATCCTGACACTGTGCTGTTGGACGCTGTGTCCGGGCCTCCTGCGTCTGCAGCCCAGTGACACAGTCTTTCAGGGGCTACCACCATCCCAGTCCCCATCCCCACCCCCAGTAGAGAGGGCACTAGACCACAAATTTTGGGATCAAGGCCAAGCTCTATAAATTTCCTTCAATTTAGTCATCCTGTGAGCTCCCATTTCCTCATCAGAAAGTTAGGCATGGTATTTACTAGCCTCTGCTCTGCTGAGAGTGGTTAAATAAAAGCAGGATATGATGAACAGGTTGTGCTGCCTCCCTTCTGTCTAGGGCTTGTCTTCACACCAGCTTTCTGTGTGACAGGTATTTCTCTAGGAAACCTGATGCCTTTATCTCTATAGAGTCAGCTTAGTGGGAATTCTGAGTAACGGAACACTCAGGACACTGATGTCCCTCTGTAGCTGCCCCCTACATATTCATCAGGACCCTTCTGGGTCTTCCAGAGAGTAAGCAATGTAGTTTGGAGCACCCTGAAGTAGGTCAAATGGTCAATAGCATAGCAAGAGCCTGGCCAGACCACCAGGCAGCTACCAAAAAAGAAAGCTGGATTCTTCAAATCTCAGGGAAGCTTACCCAGGAAACAATTTCACATGAGCACAGTGCAAAAAGCCTCATAGAACCAGCACTGTATCACTGGCCTGAAGTCAATCCCATTGGAACCACTGTCACCAGAGCCACCTTTGAAAACAATGGGCAGATTTACATCAACGATAGACTGGATAGGGAAAATGTGGCA
>NW_016107460.1:1332464-1342619 GCF_001604975.1 Cebus imitator | reverse complement strand
ACCAGAGCCACCTTTGAAAACAATGGGCAGATTTAAACATAATTAACTAGGTCTATGTAATGTGACCAAACAATAATGTGACCTATTTCACAATGCACATGGCAAAATCAAATGGATATGATTAGAATATTTAGAGAAATTTGCTCTAAACAAACACATACCGTTCAACAATATAACTTAATGTCCAATATATTGCAAACAAGTCAAAAGGAATAGAAGATCCCAACCAAATACCCTTCTCTAGGAAAGAGGTTAAAACTGGAGGCATTTGTCACGGTGACGTTTGGTCCTTGTATTAGTCCATTTTCATAGTGTTACGAAGAAATACCCAACACTGGGTAATTTATTTAAAAAGCGGTTTAATGGACTCACAGTTCCACGCGGCTGGCGAGGCCTCACAATCATGGCAGAAGGCAAACGAGGAGCAAAGACGCAGCTTACGTGGCGGCAGGAAGAACGAGTGCCGAGCAAAAGAAGGAAAAGGCCCTTATAAAACCTTCAGCTCTCGTGAGAACTCACTCACTATCGTGAGAACTCACTCACTATCACGAGAACAGCATAAGGGTAACCACCGCCATGATTCAACTTCCTCCCACCAGGTCCCTCCCACGATATGTGGGGATTATGGGAACTACAATTCAAAATGAGATTCAGGTGAGGACACAGCCAAACCACATTAGTCCTTGAACAAAAGCTCTTCTATCCACAGAGGAAGGCTGCTCAGCTGATACAGATAGTCACAAGAGGGTTAATTCACACTAGAACCCTCTATGCAACACATACTGCATGTCAGGCATTGTGGAAGGGAGCTGCATGTACTTTCTCCGTTAATTCTCACAGGATGCCATTTGCCCAATGAGGAAATCAGCTCAGAGAATTGGTGACATACCCAAGGGTGCACAGCCTGCAAGTATGGAAGTTAAGGATCTTTCCATGTTAACCCCACAGACTTCTTTGCAAAAGGCAGGCTTAAAATAAAGCACTTTCCACTCCAGCCAGTGTGACAAACCTCCTTGCACATGTGCAGTTATCATAGTGTGTGTGTGGCTGGGAATGAGACTTTTTAAAAGCCCCTGGGCAGCCAGTTGGGCGGCTGCCAGATCACAGGTCTACCCCAGGCATCACCACCCAGCATGGGAAGCACGCTTACTGTCTTGGCCCTATGAAACCGCAATTAAAATGGAGCTCTATGGAGTAATATTTATATTTTAGTAAGTCAAAAATGATACCTTGCAGAGGGGACACTAGTCCTGGGGTTTCTATTACATAAGATTATCAAAATGCAAATGCAACCAAGATGCTAGCATGGCAGTGATGAGGGTGTAAACTGGCACAAACTTTTTGGTAAAGCTATTAAAATTTAAAATATGGAAATCTTTCAACACAGTATTTTCTTACCTAGAAATTTAACTATAGTAGCACCATATAGTACCCAAGGATTATATATTTTATATATACATATATATACATGTATACACACAAGAACATTCCTTTCAGTATTGCTTATAAAAGTGAAAAATTAAGAGCAACCCACATATTCACCAATGGGAACTGGCTAAATAAATTATAGTACACACATAAAATGTAATATTCGGCAGCCACTAAAAAATGCAAATCTGCGTTGACATGAAAAAGATGCCCAAGATATGTTGCTGAAAGGAAAAAAAAGCAAACTGCAAGACAGCATGCATAAAATTATCCCATTTGTGTAAATAACAACACATATGGCTGTATATGTGTAGGGAGAGGCTCTGGAAGGATATTCACCAAAATATTCACACTGGCTATTTCTGGGGGATGGAAGTAGGAAGGCTTCTACTTTCTATTTTTTATATTTCTACTCTTTTAGAAAGTCCTATTATATATACATACATATATACATATTGTTTTTACAATTTAAAAAGTAACAAAGATTTTTGTTCTGTTTTTAGTTTGGAACTTGGTGTTTGGGATATGAGAACCTAACTCAGTATGTTCAAATCTGAAACTAGAAAGATAAAAAGAGAACTGAAAATCTCCAAGTTCTGATTCTCATAGGAAGCATACTTGAGAACTGTATATGAGCATGAGTTTGTTGGTAGCCTTCAAACACATGGCTGCCAATACACCTATTGTTGGTGATCCAAAATTCTCTTGAGATTCCTGTGGAAAATGACAAGAGTCACACTATGCTTGCAAGACCCTCCTCCCTAAAATTCACTTAGATGAACAAAATTGGAGTCTGTTTTTGGTTGGGTTTGTAAGTTTTTCAATTAAACAGTCAAATTTATTTTCAAGGAGAAAATTCCACGATAGTGTTTGGGGGCCTCCGACCTTAACATAAAAGCTCATGAGGTCATGTATACAAAGCTGAATATGTTTCCCAACCAATTCTGTCCCTGGACACGTCTAAAGTTTGCATGTGCTGTACAATGCACAACCCCATGAAGCAATGTTGAGTGACAGTCCCTGGGGTAGACCTGTGACCTCACAACAAAGGCCAGTACAAATAACAGATTGCTAGAAAATTAATTCACAATGAGAATGACCTGTCAATTAAGTCAGCTAATACATGTGATAGCACATGAGGACCTTCTCTCCTTTGAACTAACTAATGGCAAGTTAAGAACTAGCAAAGGTTAAAAGGCAGATGTGGATTCACAGCAAGGGCATGAAGTTATGAAACCTGGGTGTGTTATGCCATTGGCCAAAACAGCCTGGTATGTTCATCTCTGTGGTACAATTACATCTTCCCAAGGGCTCAGATGCTGTTCCCCCATCCAGCCAGGAGACACCCTCTCTCAAGGAAATGACCAACTACTGGCTCTTCATCTTCGTTTTTATATACCCCTCTGACACACAGTACCTTATGACTGATTAGATTTCTGCTGTTGCTTTGTTTGCAATCATATTCTACTTCTGCCTCCATGAGCTCATTTTCTGAATAACCTTGAATCTGATGTCTGATGTCTGCAGATTCTACAGATAAGCCAATTCTTACATCGCTTTCTCAGGTTAATCACATTTATTGTGTGAGATTTTACTAGCTTTACTTTGAGAAGATATAGTTGTCAGAATAGGCTATACTGACATAACAAGTACATCAAAATCGCAGTGGTTTGGCAAACAATTGATTTCATGTTCTTGCAAAGTCTGACAGGAGACGGCCGGGCCCTCCTCCCTCTGGGGAGTCTGCATCCATGCCCTACCCATTCTGTGATCTCCCTAGCACCACATGGCTGCAGGATCACTGCAGCAGGGAAAGACAGAGATAAGGGACAGCACTGGTTCTTAAGCACCTCAGCCAGAAGTGACACATCTGATTTCCCACTCACATTTCTTTGACCAGAGCTGGTTACGTGAGCAATCTGATTGCAAAGGATGCTGGGGAATATGGTGGACCACTAGATTATTTGGAGAGCAATAGCGGTATCTGAAACTGAGCTGCCCTATTTCCAGGTTTATAAAAGCACTTGACTCTCACCCTCTCCTACCAGCAACAGCTGTAATCAGAGGGTATTAATGCTCCAGAACTGCTCTCTTGGCCCCTTCCTAACTTCACTCATCAATATGCTTCAAATTATCTACTGGGAGTCTGAAAAGCTGGTTTAAACTTGGATATTGAGTAAGACACAGCTTTGTCCTTGAGAAGCACCTAATCTAATAACAGAGACTGTATGTTAATGAAAATAATATAAGCACGCTACTTGACTATAACACAAAACACAATATATACGAAGATACAATATAAATATACAGAATACAATTGGCCCTTTGCATCTAAGCATTCTGCATCTGTGGATTCAACCAACTACAGTTGGAAAATAGTAAAACAAATAAATAAATAACAATTTAAAAATATGAATTTTTAAAATACAGAATAACAACTATTTCCACAGCCTTTGCATTGCGTTAGGTACTGTAAGTAATCTAGAGACGATTTAAAGTACATAAGAGGAAGTGTATAGGTTACATGAAATTACTACACCATTTTATATAAAGGACTTGAGCATCCTCAGATTTTGCTATGTGCAGGGGGTCTTGGAACAAAGCCCCTAAGGATACCCAAGGGACAACTGTATATATTTAAAGAGATCTAACTGTGTTACAAAGAAGAATTAGATGAGGACTACACGTCAAGTAAAAGTCAAGTTTTGTTGGAGAAATAATTCCATTGTGAAGAACTGGGGATGTGAGCTTGGAGAAGGCAGAATTTTCATTACATTTCAAAAGGCGTTTGAAAAGTAGGGAAGCATGAAAGAGCCTGAACCAAGTCAGGGGATGTGAGATTCATAGTATCAGGGGGTGGTTGAGCAGGGAAGACTGGTTTGATGAGTCTGGACCGTAGATTAACACAGGGAAGGAAATGGCTGAAGATGGACAGGTAAGGTAGGTTGAGGCCTTGAGGGCCATAGGCTGGCTTGGACATCAGTGTAAAGACAATGGGACATATTGCTGGTCTGGGGCAAAGGAAAACAACTAAACCTCCTTTAGAAAGATAACTCAGGTAGCAGAGTCGAGATCTATTGCAGTGGCTGCAGAGAAGGAATTTACATTCCTGACATCCATCTCGTGCCAGGAACGTCCCCAGGTTGAACCTCCTGAAGTACCCATGGCCACTGGATCTTTCCAGATGTCCTCATCCTGAACACAGCAGTTACTCATCCAAGCAACTCACCCTTTCTCTACCACGCTTCATGCACGAGCAAAGGCTGTTGGCTCTGCCTGCAGAACAAATCCCAAATCTTGACCCCTCTCCCCCAGCTCCTCCACTACACCCTAGTCAAAGCTAATACCCCCCCCACCGAGTGATCCTTGAAGAACCTAAGTAATTTGTATATCTTCTTTTGTTTGTTTGTTATTTACTATTCAAACATATATTTTAGGTTAAAGAATAAATAAAACTGTTGGGAGTAGCATACATTTCTTTTTCAAAAATGTTTTCACTTTATTTTTATTTCAATGGGTTTTTAGGGAGCAGGTGGTGTTTGGTTACATGAATAAATTCTTTAGTGGTGATTTCTGCGATTTTGGTATATATCTGCTTTTGAAAAATGTCTCTACACAAAAAGCCCAGAATTCACCACCATGCAATATATTCATGTAACAAAACTGCATTTGTACCCCTTAAATGTACATACAAGAAAGAAAGAACCTAAGTCAGAGCTCCAAGCTCCCAGTGACTTTGCATCACACTCAGAATGAAATGCAAAGTCAGCAACCTGGTCTTTGTCCTTGCAGCCTAGCCGATCCTGGCTGGCCCACCCCACCCTCCACCTCACCCTGCTCCAGCCACACTGACAGCCCCGGCTGCTCCTTCTGCTCCAAGCCGGCTCTGATCTCAAGGCTTCAGAGTGAACTATTCCCTGTCCCTTTGGTCTGCCCACATCAGAGAGGTCCTTGCTGAGCCTCCTGCCTGCAGAGCAGCCCTTCCCATGCACCGCTGACTGCAGCCCTCAGCCTGCATCCCCAAGCCTCCACCATGCCTGGCGCATAGCCAGCCTGCAGTAAACATGATACAAGATGCAGGTTACATGATGCACTTAATGAAGGGCAAATTCAGACCACCAAATGGAATTAAAATGCGTCCAGTCTGCTCAGAGCCAGGCAGCCACTATTCTTCCCTCATAGCCCCTGAAATATCTCCAACCATATTATCATCAAACACTTCTACTAAAGTTAATTCAGGCCCAGGATTGAGGCCTCTGCTCCTAGGTAGTACAAGGGCGTTTAATAAGAGCAGTCAGAGGCCAAAGGAACCTGGGAGTCCACAAAGCCATATCAGCCACACGGCAGGTACCAGCCCTGTGCCTGTTTCAGGGCCAGTGGGGTGGGAGGTGGTGGAGAAGACCCCAGCGCCCCTGCCAGACAGCTGGGTGCTGAGGCCTGTGTGCTCCCTCCTTGCAGCAAGTCAGGCACCTCTCAGACCCCATCAGTTTTTCCCATAAGTAAAATGGCTGGGCGGCAGCACCTGCGCCCCAGTGTTCTTACAGCTGTAGAACTAAGCAATGAGTGTGCGGTGCAGGTGCTAGGCCAGGCCCACTGAGGGAGAGGCAGTCCCTCCCACGCCGGGCTCCACTTCTCAGGAGTGCGGTGGCTCATGCTCCTGAGAATGTGGTGGGGAAAGGCTCACTTGGAATCGCTTTGAGAGCCACAGAATGGTTCCTGGGAAGACGTGGAAGTTCGCATCTGTGATCCTCATCTTGCTTTGACAAATTCTTTTAAGTTTAAAAAGGGTAGTGGAGGGATATGTAGCCATTAACCCAGTAAATTAGGAACAGTGCCTTTTGTCAGCACCATTTTATAATAAACCATTTCTTCAGAAGCTGAACTCTTAACCTCAATACTTCATTAATTCCCTTGTTAAGCTATTAAGACAAAAGATGGAGATCAAATACAGCTAGCAGATGCCTTAGAGTGAGCTCTAGCCAAGATCCCTGCCAACTGTAATGATTCTTTGAAAATTGAAGGGGGAAATTTGCTACATTTGATAGAAATCAACACAAATAAGCTATATTCTGGTTGTTCTTTTCAAAGTGTTCCCCCCACACCCCGACCCAGGGCTTAGAGCATAGGTCTCCATCTTGACCGTGTATGAGAGTCACCTGGAATGCTTTGGTGTCAGCAGATTCATGATTTGTATAGGGTGTGATGTCACACCCGGCTAGAAAATGCAGCCCTGATAAACGTGCCCCCATGTCCATGCCTATGTTGAGACAGCCAAGACCACTCCTCTCCCCCATTCTTAGGGCTATTCCCCAGCCTTCAACCCCCAACGTCCCAGCGCCATGCTCCATCGAAAGGCTTGTGTGCTGGCTTCCCTGGGCACACTCATCTTCCTCCAGCTGCCCTGATGGAAACTTTGTCTTACTGATTCTGAAAAAACACAGCCAAGCTCCCTGGCTACCATTCATTTGGGTGACTGGAAGCTGAGAAGGAAATGCTAACCAAGAGAAAATAGAGCAGAGGAGAAAGTTTTATTTTTGCCTCACCCTCCTTCTGTCTATCCACACAACTCATTTTAACAATGACATTGCCACATTTATTCAGCCATTTGTCTCCTACAAAGCATATGTCATTTTCAGCTACAAAGAACAGTGACCTACATTAGCCTATGAGAAGTTCAGGACCACGCTGGGAGATATGGAGCTCAGGTTAGCCTATGCCCATTTCACAAATAAATAAATAAGATTCCAAAGATTACATGACTTAAATCAGGCTTCCCAGACTTAAGTCCCAGACTTTGGGACTTTATACAGCGGGAAAAGAAAAACATGGACTAGTGAGACAGGCATTTTTATTTTGTCCATTGACATTTTTAAATACCACCTACTATCACTATAATTTCAAAATGAAGGAGATTTTAACAGCAATAAAAAGAAAAGAAAGACCCTTATCTCAGAATTAAGAAAGTCCTTACAATTAAATAAATGTAGCCTTAGAGAAAACTAAATCCATTGTTTTCCTTTTTCTGCATTTTAATGCACATGGTAAAAACTTCATCATAGACTAGCATGGTCCAAGGACCTGCATCTGGGAATTATTGAGTTAGAGCACAGAATTTCAGAACCACAAAAGATCTTATGAATTACCACATTCCACCACCCCTAGGATGCTTGAGTTCCTTGTGCAATATACTTGACTAGTGTGTGTCCAGCTGGTTGTAAGAACAACAATTTGATGAGGCCATTTTGACACATGGACATCTTGACATGTAAAGCATAAAATTATAAATGAAGCTTTCTGGTTACAGCAGAAAATATCAATTACACTAAAATACAAATAAATAGAAATAACTATTTTTATAGTTTCAGCTCTAACCCTAGCTCCACCTCAGAGATCTGTGGCTCATCTTCAGGGTCATCATATCCCCATCCTTGGGCTACTCAAAAGGGACAAGTGAAGGATGGGGGGTCCCAGGGATGGAGCGTGGATCAGAGAAGGGAGGAGGCAGGCTGAAAGATGGTGTAAGGAGATGTGCTAAAGACATCTGTTTCCCACTTAATTACAAAAAGAGAAGCAAGTTTCATAGTAGAAATAAAACCATTTGCTGTGTTCTGCTCTTCCCCAAAGGTTTGATTCCGTCCCAAAAGGCATATGGTGTCAAAATGGCCCTCTCAATGCATGGCATCAAAATTTCCACAGCATCAAAACAGCCATGTCAGAATTGCAGAATTTGGAATAATTATCCCCAATAGCAGCAATGTGAAGTATCTTTAGACATTTGCAACTATTAGAAAGATGCTCCTGATACGCAGTTAAAATGCATTTCTGCATGGCTTCTGCTGGGGGACCCAGACTTCACTTCTAAGGCCTCACAAAAGGAATCTAATTCCTCTTCCCCATGACAGTGCTGCAGATTAGCCACGCCTTCCTCCAAATCACTTCTTCAGGACAGCAGCCTCAGTTCCTCCTAGAGTTCCTGATGTGACATGGTTTCATATCCCCTCTCTGTCCTGGATACTGCCCTCTGAACATGTTTTGGCTTGTCTATATTGTTCTTCGAGTGTGGCACACAGAACTGAATTTAGTTCTCCAGGCATGACCTTTCTGGTGGATCCATCACCCCCTCCATTCTAGATGGTGTCTTCTGTTCACGCACCCTAAGAGCGCACTAGGGTTTTTGCCAACCACGTCATACCACTGATGTTACGCTATGTTGTCAGCACATGGATTCCAACCTGGATACTCCAGCTTCTAAGTGGGAGCCCTTTGCATTGAATCACACACTCTGGAGGCTCCCAGAGCACTGCCTAGTAGTAAAGAAAGGTGTGAGCACATCTTTGCTGCTAACAGCTCCAGAATAAGCCACAGAAGTTCAACTGAAGATGCTCCCCTTTCCTGTGCCCCAGAGAGTGCTGGCGAGACATTCTACCCTCCATGTGTAATCAGCATGGCCTCCAGCTGATGGACCACAGTTGATGCCTTCCTGCTACCAGCCATAATCCCTACGGCACAGTCACTGCTTATAGGAATAGAAAACCCAGCAATTCTCAAGGAACTCTGTACTCTCCCTGGCCTCCCAACCCCATACTGTCCTTGCAGTTTGCCTACATGGGGGCAATATACAGATGTCCAAACCCCTCCCAGAGTCACAGACAGCCCTGAGAACAGTAGGGGGACTTGACATAGTGACATTCAATGCTTGACTAAGCAGCAAAACTTAGAGAAATTTCCAAGAGGAATGGAATCAGTAGGAAGTACATCATTCACCACTTTTGATTGACTTTCCCACAGCATGAAAAGTTCTCTTCTGCTATGAAAGAAAGTTTCCCTGACTCTTCCCCCACTTCCCTCACTGTATTTCCCTTTAAAATAGCTCATGGGTTGCGGTGGGGGGGGGGCGGTGGTGAAACAGTCATTACAACGTTAAAACTGTGAAATGTTCATGGATATGCGTCAAACAATGGATCCCTGTAGCAAACCTACTCATGGTGAAAAATCCTGAAGAAGCTGACCTTTGACTATAGATGCATGAATATAAGCATGCACACATCACACACACACACACACACACACACACACACACACACACACACACAATCAACTATAAAATATCCAAGACAGGTTTTCGCTAGACCTAGGGCTTTGGCTGTGAGCATTTCCCGTTAATGGTAACCATTGCAAGATGACAGTGACTCACCATATACCTCATTTAGAACCAAATATCTCTGATGAGGGTCCCAGAGGATGCAGTTCATCCACTATCAAAGTGAATCTAAACTCCTCAAGCATTCATCTTCCCCCCCACCCCCATTAATTCTGGTTTCTGCCAGAAGCCAGCCTGCCTAATTCTCTTTATTGCCGTTAATATTAATAAAGATGGTGGGCTAATGAGAAGAAAATGTGTTTCAGCACAGGGGGACCATCCCCTGCTGCAGAACAGGGCTTCAGCATTCGGATTTCATTAGCATTAATGTGACTTCTGCCAGCGAAAGATTTGCACGTGGAGGCAGGACTCTGCTTAGATACACACATTGTTTTTCTCTTGTTAGATGGACATTTTTAAGAATATTCGGCCGGGCGCGGTGGCTCAAGCCTGTAATCCCAGCACTTTGGGAGGCCAAGGCGGGTGGATCACGAGGTCAAGACATCGAGACCATCCTGGTCAACATGGTGAAACCCCGTCTCTACTAAAAATACAAAAAATTAGCTGGGCATGGTGGTGCGTGCCTG
>NW_016107460.1:1296251-1331679 GCF_001604975.1 Cebus imitator | reverse complement strand
AGAGAGAGAGAGCATCAATGGAGCTTAGTGATGGCAAGGACTGGCTGAAATGATCAAGCCCCAAACCAGTGAACCTGGATTTACCATTCACATCACACCCTGAGTATCTGAAACTGGCCATAAAGTTGTTATATACATGCATGTGAAAGCACGCACGTGCCGAAACTAGGTAAGAAAAAGAGTCACTGTCATACTCTCTTGATCTTTGGGAGGACAAGGAAGTCTAGGACAGGAATAAACAGAGCGTAAGGATCCCTGCCCACCTAGGCTTATTCTCTTTCACTTAAGGCTGACCTGGTACACGCTCCGCAAACTCACATGCCTTTCCACGACAAGCAGCATCACTAGCACACCACAGGCAATGATAGTGTCCACTCCTTGGGTCTTTGGGTGCTAATAAGGTATCTCATTGATCAAAAGTCCCGTATCACCTATATGTCATGGTCCTAGAGTCGTGAACTGCGGAAGATCAATTTTGCCCCTGTATCTGGAGACCCAAGAAAGCTGAAAGGAAAAGGCAGCATTGAATCCATCCCCTTTCTTGAGTAAACAACTCTTTCACACACAAAAAGAAGAAGACAAAAATCTTCTCCAGCAGCATTCTACCGAGCTGTGCAGTTTTAACACTGACCTAGATAACCTGAGTTTCCCAGAAATTTCCAGATGGACTATACCAAATAATGCAAAAACACATTCACATTATCCCGATAGATAGATTTTGTGAAATAAAAGTGTATTCATTTTTCTTTAACATCATTAAAATATTAATTTAAATTTCAGTTCTTCTCTACTCTTTGTTAAAAGCTGACACAAGTGTACTGATGAACTCTATTTCAGCTCTGTTCTTACAAAGTAAAAGACACACGGAAACCAAAGTAAAGAAAATTGTGTCTTCTGCTTGTGCCTGTTTCAGTAAAGTCAGTATTTAAAACAGTTGTCTGGATAGTCCAATCTTGAGACCAGGAAGGCATCTCTCTATGAGTCTAGTTAATATCAAGACAGGCCCTATAAGCAGAAAATAACTTAAAAATTCAAAAAAGAAATACAAATCAATTTGCCATCTTTTTACTGGTGAATGTTTTTCATGACATTCAGCAATGTAACCAGTCTCTGTAAGTCAACATCTACTCAAACTAGAGTCTAAAATTTGAAGTGTCAAAGCTCAGACCTAGTGAGTTCTTCTCAACAAAGTCCCCACTACTCAGTTCTCCCTTCCCAAAATGGGCCACTTAATTGAGTCCTTTGGAGACATCACAGTGCAAGTAACTCCCTCAGAAAAAAGAAAAAAAAAAACACCCAAGGACTTGAAAAGAGAAAGAATTTCACTCTTGCCAGCCCAGCATAACCACCCACCCTTGAGTGTCAGTAAAGAAGCCAAAAATGGCTCTTAAACAGACATCCCCAGGGAGGGTAAGGCTGTGTCTGCAGCCAGAAATGTTGCTTCCTTTGGTCTAAGTCAGTAATATTTAGATCACAGCTCTCCAGCTGCAAGCAGATCTGTTCAGATGCAAACCGTAGCTGCTGAAGCCCCCACTCCCTGTCTCTTCTGAAATACGTTTCACCTCTTGTTCCAGGGCAGAAACAAGTGATGCTTCTATTCAATGGTAATTGTAAATATGACTCCTGGCACATTTCACTGTAAGAATCACTGCTGTGAGGCCAGATTTAGCTACTCTAATATAAGAATGACTTTCACTCTCATCTTCTCCGGGCCTCTTGGCAAACCAGAACCTAAGCTAGTTATTGAACCACTGGCCATGATGGGATGGGGTAATCAAATGTCTTACTCCTTCCTATCCTGCTCATACCAGCTTCCCCAGAGAATGAGATCATTAAGAAGGGAATAATCTCACACGAGTTACCGTAGACCAGGTAGCTCAGGACTTTCTGGTCATCTGCACTGACACTGTCCCAACTGAGATTCAGAACAGTTAAGTAACATGTCAGAGGTCACTCAGCAATAAATAGCAAAGCCGTGACTCCAACCCAGTTCTGCTGTGCTCTGACGCGTATGACCTTTCTACCCTGCCGCGCTGCTTGTTTTTCTTAAGGTTCTCAGGGACTATAGCAGTTAAGGTAACAGGAGCTACTGTAACAAAAAGCCCAAAACTATGTAACGGCTCAAACAGGGTAGAAGTTTGTTTCTTGTACATGTGAAGTCTGTGATGAAGATTCCTAATAAGAAGCCTCTTAAGTAGTGATTCGGGACCCAGGCTCATCTTTCCATCCTGTGACTCTGCCATGTCAAATCAGGGCTTTCATGGTGGTCGTACCCATCTTCATCAAGAAGGTGGGAGTGGAAGAGCAAGGAGGGCCATTCGCAGGTCGTTCCTTCGTGGAAACCACACACATCATTTCTGCACACATCCCTTTGTCTAAAAGTCAATCACGTGGGCTCTATCTTTTGAGAAACATACGTGTGCCTGAGAAGAAGAGGAACATGGTTTGCTGAAAAGCAAATCAATTGTTGTCACAGGAGCTAAAGAATTCAGTATTTGGCAAAAATTACCTGGGCATGGCGGCACACACCTGTAATTCTGGCTACTTGGGAGGCTAAGGCAAGAGAATCCCTTGAACCTGGGAGGCAGAGGTTGCAGTGAGCCGAGATCGTGACACTGCACTCCAGCCGGGGCGACAAAAGCAAAACTCCATCTCAAAAAAAAAGGAGAATTTAGTATTTGAGGACGAAAGAACAAACATCTCAACAAAAGCTGTGGCATAAATTATTTATGTTTTAAATGACAATATGAAATTTTAAATGAAAACATTCTTAAGCCAGGCCCTATGATCAGTGTTTTAAATATTCAAATAAAGATACAAATTAATATTCAAAAGGAGATACAGTCTTTCTGTTAGTGCAGGGGGTTCCCAACCTCCAGGCCACAGATGGGCACTGGTCCGTGGCCCGTTGGGAACCAGGCTGCACAGCAGGAAGTGAGCGGCAGTTGAGCGAGCATCATCTGTCAGAGGAGCAGCAACATCCGATTCCCCTCGGAGCACGAACCCTATTGTGAACTGCGCATGTGAGAGATCTAGGTTGCCTGCTGCTTATGAGAATCTAATTGCTGATGATCTGAGGTGAAACCGTTTCATTCCGAAACCATCCCCCTCACCCTTACCCTGGTTCATGGAAAAACTGTCTTCCATGAAACCAGTGCCTGGTACCAAAATAGTTGGGGACCACTGTATTAGTGGATATGTTTTGACATGTAGCAATATAGTCAGCCTCCAAAAGTCAGAAACTACTAAAGGCAGAGTCCTTGCAACAACTACTAAAATTATGAAAGAGTCAGGCTCCCCTCAGCATTGTACCATCGACAGGAAGCTGAGGCTGACCCTGAAAAGCACCTTCCCACTTAGATCTGGTTGTTTCAACAGAAGAGATGTGCATCCCTGAACCCACAAAACCAAAAGCTTGACCTGTGGACAAGGTAAACTCTGGTTCTTTAATGTTACTGGCAGCAAAGTACACAACTAACTGAGGAATCCTTGGCCATCCTTTAGCATAAATATCTGGGACGTCACTTACATCTGCCCACACCATTTTGGCCAATGATGATTTATCCCTTTCTACCCTCTTCAGCAGCAAGAGATGGAAGAAGTTCTAATGATGACAGTGGCAATGCCCTAAGCACGTTTCTCCAGGTGTGAGCTGAGCAGTGACCAAGGAAGAGCAAACCACATGCCCTCCAAGGACAAGCCACTGTGACCTGTTCACTGGCTCTGTTCAAAATATCCAGGTACATACAGCAGTGTTTTGGAAACTGAAGCTCTGAGCGCCCTGAAAAATGAACTAAACTAGACATTTACATTCTCAAGTACACTTTGGGCAGATAAAAGTGAGTTGCCTGAAGCAGGAAAACACTGACCGTTTTCTGGTTTGCTAGATACAGTTCCAGAAAATATCTCTTTGTCTCTGTTAGCAGCCCTTCCTCTCCATATTTCAGCTTTCTTCTTGACCTGCAGGAAATCAGAAGGAGGCGAACCCAAACTTAGCATCGAGCCTGCATATGCCAAGTGCTTGTTTCCAGTCCACATGTATGTATTCAGCGCCATATATACAGCGCACTGTACACAGGATTGGGACCACAACATGGTCCTACTATCAAGGAGACCCTGCTCTTGTGAGAAAACCAAGGTGTGTATTCTTCTCCCGCATAAAGCAGAAACTCAGAAACTGTTTGCTGCGTCAAGAAATAAATGACCAGGCCCTGTAGTGATATTGTACAACAAGGAGAGGCTCTCAGCCTTTTCTGAAAATGAAGAGCAGATCAATTTTGCTCAGTCGTTGACCTATTTCCTTTAGTATAATAGGTGGATGATTGACTATCGTAGGGTGATGGATAGATTCCCCTAAAGGGCAAAATTTTCTTTTTGGCCCCATCCAGTCAAAATTGCTCTTGAATGAATTCCTGCTTTTCTTGAAAAAAATAAAAATTCTCACAGAAGCAAGTTAGAATAGAATTTGGGATAAATAAGAAGACTCCTCCCTTGGTCAGCACTTTCCAAAGAGTGGTCCAGGAAGCGTGGGTCCCAAGGTGTTCTGGGAAAGAAAAATTCAGCTGTCTATTAAGTTTGGGAAACGGTCCATATTGTATTTCCCATTTAGAGAGTCACAAAGCAAATTGACATATTCAAAATTCTGGAAAAACCCACAGTAAAGAATCCTTTTAACTGTGTAACCTAGTTTTCTCCAAATATACCAGAACACAGAAAACTTTTTTGTTTGTAATACTTATCAACATTTCTTTAACGTGTACACCGTGAAGTTGATTTTGGTAAAAGTCTCCTCAATCCATAAGGCCTATGCCCATCTGGCATATGGGTGTGAAAGAGGTAGCTGGGCTGAGAGACTGCCACAGTCTTTATGAAAGGCAGTGAGGGACTGCAGAGACCCCGTCACGCCAAGCCAGAAACCAAAGATGAGCGTGGAGTGAGACTCGCGGACACACACGGTGGCACAAAGGGGGTGGCCTGATGACCTCTGGCAGCCAGCACCCATACATTAATCCTCTTTCAGATTTTGGCTTCTGAGTGTTTCACCGCCCTCAGTTTACCAGTCTTATTCTTATCATTGACATGTTTTTCAGAAGCTTTGCCATCCCAAGAAGGAAGTCACAGAAATTTAAAATACAAATAAATTGTAAAGAACCCAGCCCATCGTGTGTGACCAGAAAGTGAAGCCACGCTGTGATGGGTGAATGGAACTCGCAACCAGTTGTTGCTCTGTCCTGGCCATAGCTCTGGAAGAGGGAGCACGTCATTTTAATGCCATGGGCCTCATTTCTCACATTGAGAATGTGAGGGAAGCTGGACTCACGCATGTGAGCTCCAATGAGGCCAGGAACTGAGCTGAACACTGTGCAGAAAATCTCGTTACTCCTTTCAACTCAGTGGTCGTGTGTCGGCTCAAAAAACACGAAGACCCTGCGGCTCAGAAGGCCACAGCCCCGCCCCCACCCCAAGGCCACCCCAAAATTAAAAGAGCAGAAATGTAACCCTGTGTCTATACAACTCTAAAACTCCTAACTGCTAGAGCTCTGTCCTGTCTCTTTTTTGTTTTTGTTTTTTGTTTTTGAGACAAGGTCTCACTCTGTCACGCAGGCTGGAGTGCAGTGGCACCATCCTGGCTCACCACAACCTCTGCCTCAATCTCCCAAGTAGCTGGGAGTACAGGTGCGCACCGCCACATCTGGCTAATTTTTGTATTTTTAGTAGAGGCAGGGTTTCACCATGTTGACCAGGCTGGTCTTGAACTCCTGGCCTTGGGTGATCCGCCTGCCTTGTCCTCCCAAAGTGCTGGGATCACAGGCGTGAGCCACTGCGCCTGTCCTCTCTTTTATCTCTGATATTCTCACCTTAAAATGATGGGAGGTTTTGAGAATTTTCACTGAAAAAGGTGAGTGAGAACAATATTAGAAGAATTTCCACATTAGAAAATTTGACACAATGCTGATCAAAAGTACAAAAAAATAGGAAAAGCTGTTGCATATTCACTAATACTTGGCTTTCCTAATTTTTAAAATTCCTACTCTATTTCAAGCCTGTGAAAACTACTATATGATTTTTAGGTTACTGTTACAGTCAATAAAAATATGATTGTCAAGTAAAAATTCATTTCATATCTCATCATACATTTCAATATCTTTTGTAATAGCGCTAAATCAGTATACAATGCATGAAATTCATTTCTCTTTAAATACATTCTACTATAAAATTCAACAGGAGGCTGGGCAAGGTGGCTCATAACTGTAATCTCAGAGCTTTGGGAGGCCGAGGTGGGAGGACTGTTTGAGGACAGGAGTTCAAGACCAGCCTGGGCATCATAGTAAGGCCACCAGCTCTACAAAAAAAATAAAATAAAATTAGCTAGGTGGTGGCATGCACCTGTAATCCTAGCTACTTAAGAGGCTGAAGTGAGAGGACTGCTGGAGCCCAGGAGTTTGAGGTTACAGTGAGCTATGAATGTGCCACTGCGCTCCAACCTAGGCAACAGAGTAATATCAAGATCCTCCTCTTAAAAAAAAAAAAAAAAAAGTTAAGCTGGGAAAAACAGTGGCAAATCAGACCTGGAGAGCCCATGAGACATGAAAAGTTGCTCAGTCCACGACACACGGCAAACACATACAGTAGCTCGTCTGGTTGTATTGCTTAGCTTACTGATCAGCATCATTTTGGATAGTCACTGGGTCCCTCTGAAAGCCAAAGGTATTGTACCCAGTGAGTCCCCTTGACCAAGAAGTCATTCTCTTTACAGAGTAAGAGAGTTTCTTAGACAGAGACACCCATTTTAAGTATGAAAGCTTTTACCCTGAACCATTTTTTATTCAAGATGATTGCTGATTTACTGGGAGACTCTTCCCAGGGTTTATTGCCTAAACCTTCGTGTGTGTGTGTGTACTAATATGTATCGGTTTATATGGATGTGACAGCTCTTTACAATTTTGGGGTTCCTCCCCCATTGCACAAATTCATTCTGGAAATGACTTCGTTACTTCATTTTCATACCCTGAAATGTAAGTACACTGAGACTTCTGACTTGAACACCCTGAACCCATTTGAAACACCATCCACTGCCCTCCAAGTCTTCTGTCCTATTTCCTGCTCTTTTTTTAAGTATAGAAAGTTTTTAAAGGGACATCAAACATCTCTGTTCTGTGGATGGCATTATGATGAGCTCTTCATTCCCGCCTCATAAAGATCAGAGGTCACATTTTGTTGTGCCCGCTCACGGCCCTGTTTGTCTTTGGCAAGTGGTGTCTTGCGAACTGCGTTTGCTAGTCTGACCTTAATTCTTCCACGTCTTTGTCACCGCGGTGTATGCTGCTTGGGAGTCTGCCCCAGTTTCCTCTGCTTTTTGCTGAATTCACATTTTTATTTCATCTTTCCCCTACATGAACTTGTTTTCTTCTTCCTCCTCTCTCAGCTTTCATTGAGCCCAAAGAAAGTATCTTATTGTGTTCTTCTATTTTATTCTCCTAAAAAAAAAAAAAAAGAAAGAAAGAAAAAAAAACCTCCAGGAATTCAGAACCCCTGTGCTGCTTAAGCTCTGGAGATTTTTTTGGGAATTTACATAAGCTTATTAAAGTCCATTTTGTTAACATTTGTTTGCTGAAATCAACAGTTAAATCTGTCAGCACTGACATCAAGAATCTTCCAAAAGAAATAAGTGAATATCACGCTTCCTCGTGTCTAGGAGGTGATCATCTAAGACCTTCCTATACATTCTTCTTTTGCTGTACCTGCCACTAAGCAACTGTAACAAACGTGTAGAGATGACTAGCCTGGAACAGAGTTATAATTTTTAAAATCTGACTGCCCTTAAATTCACATTTCAATTATTCTTTTGTCACTCTATTAAGCTTCGATTTGAACTAGAATTATCTATCCTAGTTCAACAGATTAAATTCTCTTTAGCCTGCTGGCAACAGCTTCCTGACCCCCTGCTATTATTGACTTATACTCAAGAGAAAGCACCCCTACTTCTGTTCAGCACCTACTGGCCCCGAAACAGTGGGCCCGACAAGCAGGCACATATTTCCCAAGACAGCTCAGAAAACCACTTTCACTTTCAGGAAGCAAGCTTGATAATTAGACTGCACGGAGCCCAGAGCCATATGCAATTAAGTACTTAACAAAAGCCTCTGATAAGGATTTTAAAGATTCCTGAGCAGAAGGAAAGAGTGGAGCAAATGAAAGAGATTGGCAGAAGAGAAGTTCCTGTGATCAGGAAGACAGAAATACACAGAGATAGAATCTTCCGCCCATTCCGGTAAAAAATGTAACCGCTAACGTTTCTAAGAGAGATATTCTGTGCCACAGATGGCCCTAAGCCATTTATTTGGATCAGCTGCTCTCAGTGGCCGCATGAGCAACATATGATTATTATTCCTTCTTTACAAAGGAGGAAGCTCAGGAACAGTAAGGTTCATAACCAGCCTCACATTCAGCTAGAAGGTGGCTTTCAAACTGTAGAGCCTCAGTGCTTGCCACTGTAGCTCCTGAGGACGCCCATTCCATGAGGCCTGGAGCTCTCTCATAATTCGAAGAAGAATCTTGGAAGATTCTTCTCATAAGGAATCTTACCTGCATATTTCCGCCTGACCGGCGTCTCCTCCAAGCCCTTTCCTGCTCCCAAGCCTTCTCTGTGTTCCTGACAAGCTTCAGCCTTGGGTCTTAGACTTCCACGCAGTCTACTATTTCTCCCACCACCTCTCCTTGCCCGTCATGGGCTGCCTTTATCATTGAAGAAAAGCCACATGCAAGAACCAGGGCCTTTCCAGCTCTGAGGTCCTTCTTGGAAATCCAGCTCTCCACGACACCTTGCTAAGGGTCAAAGCCATCCCTGGGGTGTACGGAATTAGGCAAGAAGTAACATACCAGTGGCTCAGGAACTGGAGGACATGGTTACAGCAGCCAGCAGGGGCTAAATCCTCAGATACAGCCATTTCCATAAATTCAACTGCACCAAAACTGGACCATGAGGCATTGCTCAGTAGCACAAAACTGAAACCAATGCAATTGGCCCTTGGCTGCCAGACGCCTGGAACTGACCAGTTCACTGTGTAGGCTCACCCCTGTCATCTGCCCCACCTCCAAATAACTGACCCTGCATTTTACTGACTGGAGTATCTTGATATTTTTTTTCTTAATTTTTTTTTTTTTTTTTTTTTTTTAGAGATAGGGTCTCACTATCTTGACCAGGCCGGTCTCAGACTCCGGGCGTCAGGCAATCCTCCCATCTTGGCCTCCCAAAGTGCTGGGATTACAGCTGTGAGCCACCATGCTCAGCCCAATGGTAGCATTTTATTGTATCATTGCCATCAAGGAAACATGACTGAAACCTACTTACACAAGCACACTCACGATTACATAAACACAAACACATCTACGTGCACTTTGCTCCTCTTCTTCCTCCTTCATGATCTTCCTTTAATGTTTATTTTGATTTCATCATCATAGAAACAATATTGTGATCATTTTAAGGCCTATTATTGAGCATTTCTTAGGATCTGCCCTATGCTAACTACTTTACATGAATTTTCACAACTTCTCTATGAGAAAGGAATCATCACTCTCATGTTTTTTTTTTTTTTTAAGAGATGGGATCTCACCATGTTGCCAAGGCTGGTCTTGAACTCCCGGCCTCAAGTAGTCCTCCTGCCTCAGCCTCCCAAAGTGCTGGGATTACAGGCGTGAGCCACTGTGCCTGGCCCAGTCACTTACATTTTAAAGGTGCTAAATACTGAAGTTTACAGAGGCTCAGAGACTACCCCTGGGTCACTTGGTGACAAGGAACTGGTGGACATGGGATTGAGACCCAGGGTCACCAGCCCCAAGAATCATGCAGTAACATTTACTCAGGTGTTTTAGGGCATCTTTCTAAACATTCTGGAAAGGACTTGTAGTCCCTGCTCACTTCAGGACAGGGCAGGACAGCAGTAACATGGGAAAACACTATAGATGAAAATCTCTTGCTCTAATGATTCCTTTTTATTGAGTGTTTCAATTTCTGTGGATAAAGGAGACAATTGGCGATCCCATGCTGTTTCCTGCTCCCATGTCCCGTCTTCATCCCCACAGGCAATGTCAATGCCTCAAACAGCCTCCCAGACCAGAAGGGCATCAGGCCCCATCAAACTCCAAGGGAAGGAGAAGCCTGTAGGAAAGAAAAGGAAAGTAGGAGAGGAAAATGTGTTCATTTCATTGTGGGAAAGGGGAACTGCCAAGGTAACTTTCTGCTTTTCTGAGTGAGCATTTTGATCATCTTAGATGGACTGAAGCAAGACAGGTTTCATTGATAAAAATCGCAGCAGCCTCCTCCGGAGGGACATGGAAAATCACAAGCTATTTGTGAGATTCTATCACTATCAGATTTCTCCATGCCCAGTGGGAATGAAAGCCTAAAATGTATTCCTGTCTCTGTCTCTCAAATAAACATTTTCCAAACAACCAAGAAACAGAGCATGTTAAGATCTCCAACTAGAGAATCCCATGAATGCTGTCTGTCCAAGACCAAGGAAAAAGATCTATGTAAAAAGCAGGAAGGAGATGACTCCCAGAACAGGAGATTTCAGACATTATTAGAGGTCTCAAGGCATACCTAAATATATGAGCCAAATGGCATCTTAGGAAAAAGGGCTTCTTCTAGAAAGCACTTGCAGCCCGTAACAAATTAGGTGATTCCCATGAAACAGATTAACCTTTGGTATCAAGTTGATTGAAGTCTCAGATGGCACTAGCCGCTGGCCATTCATCCCATCTCACACTCAGAGGGTGCCAGCGCTGACGGGCTCTGGAGGTCAGACCAGGCCAGGACATGGGTGGAAGCCTGCCAAGCCTTACCAAAGGGTTGGCAAGCAACTCGATATGGGAGCTGGAGCTTTCCTTTTGAGTTTCCTGAGCCCTAGGCCTGTAAGTATCCTTTGCAGATGAAAGGTCCTAACCATTAAACGCGGACTGCCATGTTTTCGCCATCACAGATAATGGCTTCACCATCTAAATGCTTCTCAAAATTAGCATGACGTTATGGCTTCTTTTCCTTACTAAGGAGTGTATACCAGGAAAAAAAGTATGGTAATAACTGTACGCATACAGATGTCTTTGACATAATGGACCAATTCCATCACTTTAGTATTATACAATGGTTCCCAATTCGCACTGAATAAAGGTGAGAGAGGCTGGCTATGGAGAATCACATCAATATGATCTTTTAGACAGATTTGGCTCTCTTATATATGTGCAAACATGAACACAGGGTCTTCTAAATTTTGCTTTTGTCTGATTGCCTTCCTATAAGGAAAAAAACTATCCAACATGATTAACCTTTGTTTGTAAAAAAATAAACTTTCCCTCGCTTTCACTAAATAGTTAAAAGAGCAAATTTGCAAATTAACACTTTAGCAAGATCCTGAATCAATCTCAAAGAATGCTCTACTTAAGGATGGTTCCAGATACATCTCAAGTCCAATGTGTGGCTGATTCCTGCCATATGCTCTGAGTTTTCTCAGGCTCAATGAGAAATACCAGGGCTTGCTACACAGAGATTTCTAATGCACCTGGCAGTAGTCTGGAATTTACTTCAGCTGATTTAAAGAATTTGCGAACAAGAATTTTATCTGAATTGTCATCTCCCTGGAGCAACTGGCCAGGCTCAAAAGGTGTCCCAAACGGGGCTAGACACGTCAGTAAGAGCTGCCAGGTGTCTTGTCACTCAGCATGGCCACTTCCTGATGGTAACAGGATCAGCCCTGGGGACTTGCTGATGGGCAGCATGGCAGGATGACCCCGGCCACCTCCACACGCACTCTGATAAGCACTGGCAGGTTAAATGAGGGCATGTGCTGGGTGCTGCTCCATCAGCACCTCCACTTGGCTCCTTCTCAGGAGTTAGAATTTGTTGATGTAACCCATACCATAAGAAGAATGAAAACTCAAGCAGCAAAAACCATGTTAAGAAGACTTTTGTTGAAAAAAAAAAAAAAAAAAAAAAAAAAAAAAAAAAAAAAAAAAAAAAAAAGGCAATTTTTGCCTCCAGCTGCTACATTCAGGGACCAGTTAATAACGAGAGAGAGGGCAGGGTAAGACGGGAACAACACAGAGGAAAGGACTTGCGAGCAACTGGGAAACATCTTCTTGTCATTGACAGCCCAGTGACACCTTTCCCTGCAGCAGAAAACGAGAAAGCTTCGACACCCCCTCTCAATACTGCTGTAACAGGCATCCACAGGCGTCACAAGGACATTTTATAGGGTGCATTTACATGGCATGGGATCTCCTGACTGCCACTTTGGCACCAACTAGTGCAATGGGAAACGGAAAAAAAATGATTACAGCTACAAAAAATGAGGAAGATGAGTCAGGGCAGGAAAACTCTGCCTGAATTCCGAATAACCACTGGCCGAGGTCAGGAATGTGTAGTATACCAGCTCCAATACAGTGAGCTTAGCTGTGATCAGGCACAAGAGTCCGTGGATCGGGGGAGACTCGAGGAGTAAAGGTGCATCTGATAAGGCAAAAAGGGGCTCCTTCTGTACCACCCCACCGACCGTGTGTGTGTGTGTGTGTATGTGTGTGCACGTGCAGGTACACACTCATTCCCCACTGTGTCCACAACAGCTTTCAGGATCACCAATAAACACCCTGGTGAGGAGTCCTGGGCTGGACGTGAGACCGACAGTCTTACTTTATGTTCTTCTTTGATGCATGCACAGGTGCCTTAGTAAACTATTAAGTCATTACATAGTATTTCTCTGTAATTCTCAGTTCCTTTCTTACATTTCTAGAACGATGTGCTTTAAAATGTTAGAATGTGCAATAGATCTTAGGATGTCTTAGAGATCTTGGAAGGCCTATAGGTCTTATTAAAAGACACTTGATTTGGGTGGCCACTTCCCGATTCCCTGAGGATAAACCCAGTTCACAGAACCCATCGCAGAATTAACTGACTTGAACCAAGCCCCTCATATTTGCCACTTCTACTGAGAACTACGAAGTTCAACCCAAGTGGGTGCCTAGTCTATCATTGAAGGCCAGTTTCATGAAGGTAAAACACATATTGCCAAGAAAGGGGCTGTGCTGTTCCTGGCTGAAGGACTAGGATAAGTAAGGGACCCAGTGCTGTGGTCAGGTGGGCCTTTTGTCTCTTTGTTGGCCTCTGGTTATCTGGTATATGATTTCCAGTGAAGTGCTTGCAGGGGAGGGGTGAGCAGGGGCTGTTTATGGAAGGTGGCATTGCCGTTTGTTGATTGTTGAAGACCACCCAGCCCAGGGAGTCTAACACATTTCCATAGGTGTGCCCCTATCAGAGGGAACTGTCCACAGTACATGCTGTGTGAATGCTGTCACTTGGAACGGAGGAACTTCAAACCAAGTAGCTGCCGTAGGACCGTGCTCACGTTCAGAGATGGTTTTAGAACCAGCTGAAAATTTTGTTTTTTAGCACCCTCAGTGAGAGCACCTTTAAACAATCTCTCATTAGAGTCTGAAGCCATCATGAAAAAGCAGATCTATGATAAAAATTCAATAATGAAAGCCTGACACAGGCTCAGAAATTTCCTGGCCCAAACCCCCTGGGTTTTATAACGTTATTTCATGATGTGAAAGATGCCATCTGAACAAATGCCTTCTGCTGCTAAACTTTAACTTTTTAGTCACTGATAAGTTCATTCAAAAAGCACAGCAACTCTCTAAAGATTGACTCTCACAATAAATGGATCTCTTTTCTCTTCTCTCTTCTCCCTGTGTAATTTTGTGCTTCATTCTCAAGCTGTCTTCAACATGAATAACTCCACTTACTTCAGCAAAGGTCCCCAAACATCACTCCGGGAGGCTGGAGAAAGGTCATAAGGACCCTTCATTCCCAGACACTCATTTTTCTTTTCTCTCCTATTAAAGGGAAAAAAAAAATCCCAGCTCAGGATTGTTCAGTCTCCAGATAAGAAGGGGAAAAAAATGAATATTCATTACACATATCTAAATTTGGACTATACATTTAATAATTTTAATGTCGTTTTTATTTCGAAGCTTTTTCTTATTTGGGTCTAAATCCTAGGAGGGAGTTGATATTTCAAATCCCTCAATTTCTAAAATCTCTAGTGCCTTATTCCAAATCAAATGTTCAAGTTAATTATATCCCCTAGCTCCCAGTAAACGGGAGAAATTCTTCAGAGAGAGTGCTATTTGAATAAAACTTCTTGGAATTGTTGAATTGGAAGTATTGTCCTGGGCTCCCTGAGAAGAGGCACATGGGTGTTGAAAGATGTGGCTGTCCAGAACTTATATAATTATCCAGTAATCTGTATACCGCATTACCAAAGTGCCATATCTGCCTCAAAGGCTAACATGTGAAAGTTTAATCAACCCAAAAAATAGGCTTTAAAAATTTCAACATAGATTCGGAGCAAGGTGAAGGGGCCTGCGAAGACGGTGGATTCTAGATTCCTTCAACACTCCCATAAGGGAAATCGCGTGGGACGGAAGGGACCTCATCTCAAAACAAACTTTGTACATTTCCTCACTGTTAAAAATAAGGGCAGTTCCTTCCACTCAAACTCAACAAAACTTAAGTGTTTCTTCCTTTTAATCCATGAAATATATAAAAATGGAGAGGTAGAGTTGCAGAAATTCAAGTGACAGAGACCACCGGGCATTGAGTTCAGAAGCCACTTCTCTCCAGGACGTCCCATCCCAGTGTCCCTGGATGTGACCCCTGCTCTTCTGCATAAATCCCTCCAGGAAAGATGACCTGACTCCACTCTTGGACCCAGGCTGGCCCAGTGTAGGCATCAGCTCTGGCCAGGGGAAGTCTTAAGTTGTGTAAACGGGCTGAGGGGCTCATCGTAGAAGGCTCATCACAGGCCGGGCACAGGGGCTCACACCTGTAATCCCAGGCTCCTGAGGGCTGGTTCAGTTTTCACCAATCCTGTTTAGACTTTGAGGAGAAAGGCATGCTTCACCAAACACTACCATGTGAGCAGCTGGGGGGAAGCCCTGACAAGTCTCACTTCCTTCCATCAACAGCTCTCCCGCATTGTTCTCGCCATTGTCTGCACTTCCCCGTTAGTCACTCTGTGAGTCAAGAGCTGGCCTCGGCCAGCTGCACGCATGCTTGGCTGCCCCACCGTGTGTGGGGCCAATGCCACTCCCTCTGGGGCCCTACGAGGCCAGGTCTGCTACCAGCAAGCCACAGGGGACCTCCTGAGACACCTGTTATTGTGACCACGCGTGGCTCAGTCAGTTTGTTTTGATTAGAGTGTTCCAAAGAGGAAATAAAGCCTATCTATATTTAAATTTTTCTTTTAAAAAGGCAGGGCCACTTGGGAGGCCAAGGCAAGTGGATCACCTGAGGTCAGGAGTTCAAGACCAGTCTGGCCAATGTGGTGAAACCCCATCTCTAGTAAAAATACAAAAATTAGCTGGGCATGGTGGTGCATGCCTGTAATCCCAGCTACTTGGGAGGCTGAGGTGGAAGAATCACTCGAACCCAGGAGGCAGAGGTTACAGCGAGCCAAGATCACGCCATTGCACTCCAGTCTGGGTGACAGAGCCAAACTCCAAGGTAAGGCCACTTGCCCTCTTAAATATTTGGAATTCATGAACCTCTTCCTCAAACCCACTGGAGATTTGCATGAAGAGCACTTTGCCCATGGTGATGTGATCTACCAGTTAAAGGAGGTAAAATATTGAGTTGGTTGGCAGCTTGTCCCAAGTTCTTCCATCAGCTGGGAGGGAAAGATCTAAGGGGAACAGTGAGTAATTTGAATACTTTAGGGTATTCTGCCTAATGGAAGAGAAGAGAAAAACCAAACAAACTTATGTGAGCACATGTAACACAGACATTCCAGAGCATTCATGAGTGGTGATGTTATGGGTTGAAGTGTGTCCTCGCCAAAAAAAAAAATATGCTGGATGGAGTACTGTCTCCCAGTACCTCAGAATGTGATCTTATTTGGAGATAAAATCTTTACAGAGGAAATCATTAGGGTAGGACCTAATCCAATATGACCAGTATCCTAATAAAAAAGGAAAATTTTTAGACACAGGGGGAACATCCTGTGAAGATGAGGGTAGAGAAATGCCAAAGATTCCAACAAATCCCCAGGAGCTGGGGGAGAGGCATGGAACCAATTCTTTGTCACAGCCCTTAGAAGAAACCAAGCCCTGCCAAGCATGGTGGCTCATGCCTACAATCCCAGCACTGTGGGGGGCTTAGGTGGGTAGAGCAGTTGAGGCCAGGAGTTCAAGACAAGGCTGGCCAACATGGTGAAACCCAGTCTCTACTAAAAATACAAAAATTAGTTGGTGCACACCTGTAATCCCAGCTACTCAGGAGGCTGAGGCAGGAGAATCAACTGAACCCAGGAGACCTCTATCTCCATAGGGCCTGCATGGGCACAGGTGTCCCTACAGAGTTGCCTCAGGTTGGAGCTGGGGAAGAGGTGTTGCCGGTGTTCCCTTCACCCAGATCCTTGATCTTGTGCGAAGAAAGTGCTTTGGCCTTAGGATCAGGGGACTGTTTGTGAATCCTGGCCAGTGTTCATCCCCTCACCAGTGTGTGAACTCACAGACTTTTCTAAATACTCCGAATCTATTTCCTTCATTGGACAACAAAGATCCCTGCTTCACACCATTGACATAAGGAGGAAGATATGAGATAGTGCCTATTAGGTGCCTCTTCTATAGTAGGTTATATCCATTAAATATGAACCTTTCTGTTGTAGATACTGAATAGGCATCCTTTGTAGTTATAGACAAGAATCATCTTACATAAAGCTTATGGCAATGAGAAGGTTTTACCAATTTTAGTTTGAAGGGGTCATACATTACTCAGGAACAAGTTAGAAACAGGGGACAAAAGACAAGTGACCCAGGCCTGGAGTGGAAGGAGTGGTGAGGAGAAAGGACTGAATATGGGAGTCAGGGGGAACCATGGTATAAAAAGGTAAAGTTCTAGAATACTGCTAGGCCACAGTCTAAAGAACAACAGTGCAGCCCAGGGTCTTGGAGCTGAGAAGCTAGAATGGCCTGGATTCAACTGCTATACCTGGAAACAAAGGGGACTTTTCCCAGAAAAACAAAAAACACAGAGCTGTGGCTCAACAGTAGCAGAAATGACATGAAACTAAGAAGATAAAAGTCACTTCTAAATAAGGCTGGCTTTTGACACCATGAATCTAACAAGGATCCCAAATATTCTGTAGGAACCAGGCAGAGAATACAGAGAGCTGAAGTAGGGGCCAGAGGAGGGAAGCAGATGAGAAATGCTTGCATTCTGAGCAAGCATATTGCCCACCTGGTGACGGCCTTCAAAATACTGCAGTGTGTCCCACAGGTCACAAGTTCATGACCTCTGCCTGCAGCTCCACCAATTTCCTATATCTATGTGGTCTGGGAACCCAGATTCTCCTCATTGCAATATGCTAATTTCTTGGTGGGATGGACTGCTGGGGTGGAACATTGTTGACAGTGGGAAATGGGCACAAGCAAAGAAGAGATGAGACATCCCATCTAGGCCCTCGCCATGGCAGAGGGCTCCTATTTGGGAGTTTCCATCTTCATAATAGAAGAGGCCTCACCAGCCTCTGACTTTTAGTTCAGCCAACTAGACCATTCCTCACCACTAAGGTGTAAGTTTTTGTTTTAAAAAGCATGAAAATGAGATTATATTTATGAAGATTTTCTTATAGTCAAAAAATAGCATAACCTAGTTCTAGAAGATGACACAATTGTCTCTCTAGGATGCCATCTTTACCTGTTACGGTGAGAAGGAGTTATTACTGGGTGAAGAAGCATGATTGCAAGCTGGTCCCATGAATTACACAAGCCTGATTGGCACAGTTTGCAAAGCAGACATTGCCTGTCCTGATATAATCACCACCACATTTCTGGCCCAAATTGCCCACCTGCAAGTGGCTCCCAAGCAGATCAAGCAGAAATGATGTCACCAACCAGTTTTAGAAAGCATGTAAAGTAAATGACATATGTCTATGGACCCCAAAACTGGAACATCCAGGAAACAATTAGTGTCTCTTCTGGGTGTCTTGGTGGTCCTTGTGGTCTTACACAAGATGACAAACAGATACCTGAGGTGTAAGAAATCGGGCTCCATCTTCAATTGGACTTTTCATTTGTTGAATGGCGGTGGACAGGTCTCATCACACCTATACCTGTTTCTCATTTGCAAACAAGATAATGATCTCTTCCAACCTCATTCTTGAATGACCTGGAAGGTTGCTCAGCACATCCTAATTCACTCCAGACTATGGAAGTAATGAAGCACTCTGCCATCATCACTGACATCACACACTCATGGGATTGATAGATTACATCAAAATAATTTAATCTTTCCCAGTGGCTTTCCTGAAAATAATTGTGATATGGAAAAAAATTAAATGCACCAAAATACCATATTGAAAGAGGTTTTTATTTGGGGGTCAATTTTCACTCTAGGTTTACATCATATTGCTCATCACAATCAAAAACATTGAACATAAAGCCATCTTAATACCCACATTGCTAGAATACACTACATCACTACCACTGAATGCAGATTATAGATAAAAGAAGATAGTTGAAAACATCAGGTATATTGCCTTGGATTTGTTTATTACTGAGTGAATGAAAGGAATTTTACAATAATGGAAACCTAAACAATAAAACTGTGAAATCAAGAATAAAATAGCAATCACTAAATGATAAACTGGAAGAGACAATACACCAGAAAGCCTTGATCAAAGATCGATATTTTAACAGAGTACAAGGTGTAGCTCTATACATCTATACTTGCTGCTCTTTAATAAATTTTTTTAAGTTGCTCTTTCTCAGAATTCTAAGAATGATATTCAAGTCTGAAATGCCTAGCTTTAACCTGCTAGATAAAATTGGATGTTCAAGGAAGGCAGGATATGAGTAGATGCAACCATAGATTCTGAATTTAGTGTAAATTCTTACCTTACTTTTATCTCCCTCCCTCTATTCCCAACCAAAAAAATTGTTTAAGAAAATGTAAAGGGAATTATCTTACAACAATAACCCTATGGTCTCACATGCTTGCATTTTCTTAGTCCTAAATTCTTCAGTGACCTTCCAGAGGAAAGACCTACGTGGCTTGGTTGTCCTCATCTGACACATTAGCCATGGCTTTCACACACAAAAAACTGGAGTCAGGTGCAAATAAGCATTTATGGAATCACTTTCAAAATATGCAATTCTGTGTTTTCAGAAAGCAGCCTGCGCCCAGGCCCATCAATTTCTGTAATCACATCTCCCACTGACTAGACACCAGTCAGAACATATTCAGAGAATTCAAAGGCTACTCAGTAAAAGACAAACCAGCTTGACTTTGGTTCCAGCATTCAGATGGGAGCCAGCAGCACTTGGCAGTCCAGGAGCTCCGTGAGTGTCCCCAGAGACGGTTGCAAGGAACTGATCTCTCTATGGTTCCCCTAGTCACAGGAGAAATCAAGAAGTTTTATTTCCTCCCATGTAGATCCTGATGCCTGAAGGTCCTGTTGTTCAGGACACAGTTTGAAGGAGGAAACTGAGTGCCGTTCCCTGTGGTATGACCCCTGCAACTGAAGACTGCCCAGCAGAAGTTCTAGCCTGGCCTTGGGTTCCATAACGAATCTGCTGGAGTCCCATCTTTGCATAACAGAGGCTACGGTGTGTTTCTGGGCACAAGCTGGAGAGAAGGGTCTTCGCCTCTTCAGCCATGCTTAGCCCGGGCAAAGAAAATAAGCCTCTTTCTACCATGACCCTGAGTAGCAGAGACAAAGCCATTTCCTCCAGTCCCATAGGAAGTGGCACAGGAGGCAACTCCAAGACAGTGGGCACTTTGACAGCATGTGTGTTTGTGTGCTTGAGTTGCTTGAGAAATAGTTTCCAGATTCTTCTCAGGCATGCTACAAAGCTAATGCCATGGGTGATTCAGGCTGAGGAAGGCAGTGCTGTTGCCCTTCCATACGTTCCTAGAGCCATGGCAATGAGTTCCCCCAGAGGTGCTGCAGCAAAGCCCACATTTGTAAGGCAAGACACACCCTCTATGTCACACAAGCTTTCAGTCATGACACAGCCTACCTCACAACTGAGGCGCCTCCAACCCTGTATTCACTGGAGTCATTCAGGTGTGTGTTCTGTGAAGCTGATCATCTTGTTTAATTTGGAACTTGCCTATAATTGCCCCATCAGCCTATGTTATTCTGGGCTTCCAACCATGCAGTTCAGATCCAGTTTTCACATGCCTGAGAAACTGTTATGAGGCAACTAAGATATTTAAGAACTTTTAAAAGCATTTTCACCAGACTCGCAAGTTTGCTTAGAGCAGAGGTTGTCAAGGTACCATCCCTTGGCTTAGGTGCGCCGGCATTGCCTGGCAACTTGCTAAAAATATACATTCTCAGGCCCTACCCTAGAAACTCAGGGGGAGGAGCAGCAATCTGTGTTTTAACAAGGGCTTCCATTTATGATTCAAGTGTTAGAACCTTCACCATGGAAGGGGAAGGCAAATATATATACATATGAAATCTCTCGGTATCATCTGAATGCAGAATAATTTTTCCCATTAAGCAAAGCCATCTTTCTTGTGTTAAAGTAGGAAACGAAACACAGGGTTGAATTTCACTTCCTGGATCTTTGTCAAATCTGTTTCTTTTGGAGCAGAATCCCTAACCAGGCAAATAAAACAGAGCAGAAAATGCCCTGGGGGATGTTTAAACACCCCATTGTTTTGGCATAGGAAGACATGGTCTCTACCCCTCAGTCACCTCCAGGCAGCTCCTGCCAGACAACTCAATTACTGACTTGGGAAGCTGACAGGTTTGCCGGTTTGCCATTTATCTCTTTCAGTGCTGGCTCCAGCAGGACCATCTTCTTTTTTTTTTTTTTTTTTTTTTTTTTTTTTTTTTTTTTGTTTTTTTTAATATTTTTCAATTTTATTGCATAGGTAAACACATGGCAGTGTGATTTGCTGCCTTCCTCCCCTTTTTTTTTTTTTTTTGACAAGGTCTTGCATGTCACCCAGGCTGGAGTGCAGTGGCACGATCAGAGATCACTGCAATCTCTGCCTCCTGGCCTCAAAAGATCCTCCCATCTCAGCCTCCCGAGTAGCTGGGACCACAGGGGCATACCACCACTCCCGGCTAGTTTTTATATTTTTTTTTTTGTCGAGACGGGATTTTGCCGTGTTGCCCAGCCTGGTCTTAAACTCCTGGGCTCAAGCAATCCACCCTCCTTGGCCTCCCAAGTGCTTGGATTACAGGCATGAGCTATCACATCTGGACCAAGACCATTTTCAAGATTTATTAAGAAAGTTGGTGAAAAATCACAACTACGTAATCTGTGTCACAAAGACAGATAAAATACGTTCAGGTTTATATGGTGACTTCTCACTGAAAACAGGGATGCTAGACACACACACAGCTTTTCCTTGGTGACTTTATTGACTACCATGGCAGGCACCTCCCTCTGAGAAAAATGGTAGGTGAAAGCTAACCTATCTCATGTTTGTTTCCCATTTTTTTCTCATTAAATAAAAAAACAAAAGATTACAAATGCTAACTCTGTCATTCAGAGAATACGGAATGTTAACTCTATGTCAGAGACCTGAAGATAAGGCCTTCCCTTAGAAATCTGCCGATGGTTTTGTGGTTTTCACTAAGGAACCAGTGGCCTGGTTGAAAACTTAGCAACTTGAAAAACCTTAAGTCTTCTCTCAAAGGATATAAAATCCCATTTTGTCAGAAATACCAGACTTGTTCAACAGGGATGTTTAGTTTTTAAAAATATGAATAATATTTGAATTCTTCTCTCACTTCTGATTTCTTAACTATTCAGTTTAATTAGTAGCTATTTAATAATGTTAAAACTAATCAATAGAAAGAAAAAGGAAAGTGCTGTGTTGCTGTCTCCACCATTATTTAAACATAAAAGAACTGTCTTTCAATGAAGTTCTTAGGGTAGGTTTTCGATTCTTATTTTTCTTGAAAATCCATCTTATGGTAGAATAATGTTGTTACCTAGTTTGCTATATCCTTGCTTTTTTTAGATTTAGGAATGACTCTTAAATGTTTTACATTGAAATATTTACCATTTTTTTCTATGTCCTTAAGATGATGTGTTCTACAAATTGATTTATTAATATTTAATTATCTGTACATTCACAAATAAGGCATATTTGGTCATTTATTATTTTTGCTGCATTATTACACTAGAACTATTATTTAGTGTAGATTTTTAATATCCTATTATAAGTGAGATTGATCTGCAGTTTCTAATTTTGTGGGGTTTTTTGTTAGGTTAGAGATTAACATTCCAAATACTATTTCTTAGATCAACAATGAATATTTTAATTAACAGTGAAGTGTTATAGGTGCCCCTATAAATATCAACAAACAAATAAGTAAGAAACAAAGACGCCGGTTCTCAGGGCCAGAGTTAGTATTCATATTATAAGTATTCAAACGTGTATGTATATTCTAGCCAATATAATATCAAACAAACAAAACAGATGCATATAAGTGGAAAGAGATAACATTTCATCCCAATGTATAAATGCCTGCGTAAAAATAAAACAGCCAGGCGTGGTGGCTCACATCTGTAATCCCAGCACTTTGGGAGGCTGAGGCAGACAGATCACGAGGTCAGGAGTTCAAGACCATCCTGGCCAACATGATGAAACCCTGTCTCTATTAAAACTACAAAAATTAGCTGGGCATGGTGGCACAGGCCCTGTAGTCCCAGCTACTCGGGAGGCTAGTGGCACATGCCTGTAGTCCCAACTACTCAGGAGGCTGAGGCAGGAGAATCGCTTGAACCTGGGAGGCAGAGGTTGCAGTGAGCCGAGATGGCACCACTGCACTGCATCCAGCCTGCCGACAGAGCGAGACTCCATCTCAAAAAAAAAAAAAAAAAAAAAAAAAAAAAAAAAAAAAAAAAAAAAAAAAAAAAAAAAAAAAAAAAAAAAAAAAAAAAAAAAAAAAAAACATAAACACACATACATAAACAGAAACTTAAAAAACTAAAACTAAAACAGCTTTTATATTTTTGTACATTATTATACATATATACATACATGCAGAATTGGAAAACACTGAAAAATTATATAAGTCACAGTAACAACAATACACGAAATACCTCAGTTTTACTTAAAAGGAACTGTGGGGGACATGTAGAAAAAATATATTTAACAGAAAGGTGGAAAGAGAAAGCTAATTGGGCTGGGTGTGGTGGCTCACGCCTGTAATCCCAGCACTTTGGGAGACCTAGGTGGGTGGATCACGAGATCAAGAGTTCGAGACAAGCCTGGCCAATATAGTGAAACCCTGTCTCTACTAAAAATACAAAAATTAGCAAATTAGCCAGACGTGGTGGCATGTGCCTGTAATCCCAGCTACTCCGGAGGTTGAGGCAGAATTGCTTGAACCTGGGAGGAAGAGGTTGCAGTGAACTGAGATCGTGCCACTGCACTCCAGCCTGGGCAACAGAATGAGACTCTGTCTTGGGAGTAAAAAAAAAAGCTAATCAATAACTTTGTCAATGTTAAAGAGCTGTCAATTCATCCCAGAGAGATCCAATGGATTCAAAATATTTCTCAACTAAAATCCTAGCATCCACTAAGCAATCTTACATTCTAAGAAAAACTGCTCTGGGAACTTTAAGCTGCCAAGTAAGATACCCCCCCCCCCATGAACTAGTCAGGCAAATGCCCAGAAGAATTTCAGCTTTGTCAGGCAACGTTTGCGGGGCTCATAATTTTGGACAAACAGCAATCACCGACACTGGTAATGAGAATGCTGTGCACATTCCTGGAGCACCTGGCCAGAACCCGGAAGCACTGGCGGGGGCTCAGGGGTGCTCAGGTGTGCCACTGGTAATGAGAACAGCTGGTGCCCATGGGAGAGCCATTGTGGGTGGCAGTGACTGCTCCTGGCAAATCGTCCTCAGCTGGTCCTTAACATCACTACCCAGCGAAGCAGTCCTCATTGGAATGCTTGAGTCCCCATCTGAGTGCTGAAGGGCTGTCGCCTGAGGCTCCGAGGGAGAGTGCTCTCTGTGGGTGATAGAAACGGTGGGGAGGAGACAGCCATGGGCCAGAGGGAGAAATGGAGTCCAGTCTTGCTTCTGAAATTTGACTAAGTGTTACTGCGAGGGTAACGCTTATGTCTTTATAGAAGGAGGAGGGATGGAGGGACTGGCCCCTGCCTGCCCCAAGCACCGCCATTGTGTAATAGGACAATAGCACTGCCTAACTCCGGCATGTGCCATTCTACCACATCCACAAGGCCAGTGTGAATGCCAGGCCACAGAAGACAGCAGAGCACGGGCTGAGTCGTCAGTGGGTAGGAACAGGGCTTCCCCACAGGAGCCCGGCGGCAGCCTCCCAGGGGTGTTGAGGCCCCTCAGGCACAGCAGCAAGACCATATCCTTTCCCTACCAGGTCACTGGAGAGACTCCAGGGAGGGAGCAGGGGGTGTGTGAGGTCTCTGGTTCACGGTTTGACTCCATCTGGCATTCAGTTCCATCCCTCTCCTCCCACCCTCCCCAAATTCCATTTATTTCAATACTCCCAAATGCCTGCTTCTCTTCTAAGAGAAGCGCATTGCTCCACCCTCTCCTTCCCCATTTACAGGGAGCTCTATCAGAATTTACCCCCACGTTCTCTGGCATTTTGCTTCAATCTCCAGCAGGGCACTTGCTTTGAGCTGCCTTTCCTTCTAGTTAGTTGAGTTCAAGTCTGTGGACTGAAGACTCCACAAAGGAGCTGGGACCGTCTCCTCCTTTGGTGCCTGAACAGTAGTTGGCTCCATAAATATTCTGAGCACACTTAATAAACATTTTTTGAATGAAATTCATTCCTTCTCTGCCTGTGATTAAGTTGTGGAGGGAAAGAAAGTTCCAGTTCCTTTGGCACTTCCTTGGGACCCTTGGGACCCAAAGCAGTTAAGTGCTCGTGTGTTAATGAGATGAAGAAAAGAACCCAGCCCTGGGATCCCTGGCTGTCACCTGATTATCCTCTGCCTGGCTTCTTGCAACAAATGTCCAAGTACCATCCGCTTGCTCCAGCTCTGTGTTCACTTGCCAGAGACCAGCTTAATTTAATTTTGCTCTGACAACGTGATGTTCACACAAAAATCTTGAATGTTTCACACTTGCCAATGTTTGAACATGGATTTCTTTCACACTCTCTGTTATATTTTCTTCTGGAGGCTTGGTTTGGCAAATTCCACCATTTCCTTTAAGAGAAGTGCTATCTTTGCCAATAAAAAATGTTTTCAAGCCAAAATCCTTTCTTCCATACACACATACAAGCAGAGCGTATACACCTCATGCATCACCCAATACAGAGTCTCGCTGTCCTATGGAAGGTATTAGTCTGACTGTCCCCCCTCACTGGGACAGTTAGCCCAGGGGACACAGGACATGTACAGCCAATCTCCTTGTGTCTACCAGGGTCTGGCAGCACCTTGCAAAGAGCCCAGCCCCCAGCAGATTAGGGGGTGGGGAAGCAGCTGTGGAGCCTTTTACTTTGAGGATCTTATCTTTCAATGCTTCAGCCTTAGCTTTCCAGTGCATGTGTGTGCACGCGTGCGCGCGCGCGCACACGCACACACACACACACACACACACATTGCTTTGTGCCTGCCAGAAAGCAAGAAAGCTGCTGCCAACCACAGGACAGCCAAGAGCAGAGTTGCAGCTGCATCCAGGATGGTCCTGAAGGAGAGGGGTGGAAAGCGCTCTTATCCTAACCGTGCTCCTTATCCTTAAGTGGCAGCCGCATCCCTGATGCAGCCTTAAAAGGAAATGTACACGCATGCTGAACAAACTCTGGTGCGAGAAGCAAATAGGACCCCCTCATCGCCTGACAACTATTCAGTAGAGGGTGATGTAAGACAATCGAGTCCTTCCACAGCAGAGGACCCTGTGCACAGAGGGGCAGTGTCACGCAATACGAGCTGACCCCCAAGGAGGAGGGCAGGGCAAAAGGCACAGTCCACTCAGCAGGGCATGATCCTGGGGTTGTTTTCAGGATCAGCTTCGTGGCTGCAGTAGCTACTGACATAGAAGTACAGGTATTGATCGACTTACGACCTATGCAACTTACGACCGTTTGACTTTACGACCACAATCGCTAGCCACGACTGCTCAGCGTCTGGCAGCGCAAACGTTGCCCGGCTGGGCCTACGACAGTGTGGGCCAGCTTCCAGCAGCACTACCATCTCCACGTGCACCATTTCAACTGTTATCCCAGACTCGGTACAGCAATTTGTGTTTTGTGTCTTGGATATTTTTTATCAAACCCCTCCCAATAAACTTCTTATACATTTCTAAGCAATGGACCCAAACATCGAACAATTTGCAAGGATTGAACGGATGGCACACGATGTGTTTCGTCCGTATCATGAAATTTTTGAAGAAAAAAAGAAACATACAATTCAGACAAAGCTCACCATGTTTATGAAAAAACCAACTCCGGTAACCCCACTGCTGCCTCAGATGACGACATCAACGATCCGCAGCCAAGCACCAGCGGCCAATAAAATGTTTCGTACATGTTTACATATATATTTTGATATGTTTTGCAATTGGGAAAATGTTTCCTATGGTATTTTTTACACCTGTATTTTGTATTTTTGTATGCACCTGTATTTTGTAATTTTGTATGTTTTGCAAATATTAAACCAGTTGTACTGGTAATGCAGTGTTTTACTTAAACCTGCCGAATGTAAAAATAAGAAACAAAATGGTGTAGAGATGATGCAAATGGCATAAAATGAACAAAGAAAATTATGATATATAACAATAATGAAAGAAAATTATGATAAAATATGACTTAAAGATTTTTATGACATCATTTCACAGTACTGTACATATAGAATACTCAACTTACGACCAAATCGTGTTACAACTGGTCTGTCGGAACTAATCGTGGTCGTAAGTCGAGCACTAGCTGTAAAGGGTCTCTTCTTCATTGTCATGTAAGTGATTAGACACCAGGACAAGTGTTGTTCACAACATGTCACGACAACTAAAAATGATAAAACAGCAAGACAAAGAGGAAAGAAGGAAGAAAGAAAGGGAAGGAGAGAGGGAGGGAAGAAAACTTTAAGTCTCCACTTCCTGCAAACTCAAGCAATCTGGTAGAAGAATCAACGTATCTTGCCCAGGAATACAGCTGGCTGTATGGAGGGGTGAGAGGCCGAGCTGTCTCTGAGGCCCAGGTTGACGGCAGCCCCTGCAGGTGTTAGGTGAGAAAGAGGTATCTTCCACGAGTCAGTGCCGCAGAAAGACCGAAAAGGCTCTTCCTCACCTCATCAGCTCCTAAGTCTCTGTGGATACGGCTGGGTGGAGGGGGAGACAAATAGCTGGAATACTGAGTCCTTGTTCTTTTCTTCCTTATTATGCAATTACCATGATTATAAAAAATTGCTTTAGCCCCTTTGAATACAGAGTCTCGTAGGTGGTGGCCTCAGGGAAACAGGAAGTGAAACTGAAAACGCAAACTGGAAATGGACAGCTGCTGATCAATGGGCAGAAAGCTCCAGCTAAGCAGGGCTTGTAAACTCTAGAGATCCCTGTACAACCCCCTGTACCGGGGGTTAATACTGTATTGTACACTTAAAATTTTTAAGAGGGTAGATCTCATGTTAAGAGCTCTCACTAAAATAAAATAACATAACAGAAAATGAATCCATCAGTTGTATAGCAAAAGAAGTCAATTGGAGCAAAATCTTCACAGCCCAGCTTGCCAGGCACAGAACAGTGCAGCCCTTCTCTGACTGTTCTGCCTCTAAGGAGATGCTGGGCTCACTTTTCCTTGACTCCTTGGCACAGAGATCCAGAAGGCATGTTACACTCCAGAGCATTCCCACCTCTGCACCCCTCTGGGCTGCAGATGGGTGACGCCAGCTAAGCCAGAATTGAAAAGTCACTTGGCTGGGCACAGTGGGCTCACATTTGTAATCTCAATACTTGGGGACGCAAAGGCAAGAGGATCCCTTGAGCCCAGGAGTTCAAGACCAGCCTGGCCAACATGGTGAAATCTTGTCTCTACTAAAAATACAAAAACTTAGCCAGGCATAGCGGCGCACACCTGTAATGCCAGCTACTTGGGAGGCTGAGGCACGATAATTGCTGGGAGGCAGAGATTGCAGTGAGCCAAGATTGTGCCACTGCATTCCAGCCTGTGTAACAGAACAAGACTCTGTCTTTAAAAAAAAGAAAAGTTACTCACCAGAAGCTGAGGCATATGCCCCAGGAAGAGGCAGGCAGATCACCTGAGGCCGGGAGTTCGAGAGCAGCCTGATCAATCTGGCGAAACCCTATCTCTACTAAAAATACAAAAATTAGCCGGGTTTGGTGGCGTGCACCTCTGGTCCCAGCTACTCGGGAGGCTGAGGCAGGCAAATTGCTTGAACCTGGGAGGCGGAGGTGTAAGTGAGCCGAGATCGCACCAGTGCACTCCAGCCTGAGCAAGAGTGAGACTCCCTCTGAAAAAAAAATTTTTTTTTTTTACTTTTTGACCCTTTTGTAATAAGACAGCTTAAAACACAAACACATTGTACAGCTGTACAAACATATTTTCTCCCTGCATATTCTTATTTGAAAACCTTTTTTTTTTTTTTACTTTTTAAAACATTTTTGTTAAAAACTAAGACACACACGCACACACTAGCCTAGGCCCAGGACCATTAATATCTGTCTTCACCTCCACATCTAGTCCCACTGGAAGGTCTTCAGGGACAGTAAGATGCATGCAGCTGTCATCTCCTGTGATAACAGTGCCTTCCGAATACGCCCTGAAAGCGCTGCCTGCGGCTGCTTTACGGTTAACATTTTTTTTAATAAGTAGAAAGAGTACACTGTAAAATAACCATGAAAACTACAGTAAATATACAAACCAGTAACATAGTTACTGATTATCATTATCAAACACTATGTAATATATAGCAATAATGTATATAATTACTCTATGCAATAGCATGTGATTTTTCTTTTTCCATAATTTACTGGGGGCACAGGTGGTACTTGGTGACATGAGTAAGTTCTTTAGTGATGATCTGTGAGATTTTGGTGCACCCATCACCCAAGCAGCATAACCTGCACCGTATTTGTTGTCTTTTATCCCTCGCCCCCTCCCACTCTTCCTCCCAAGCCCCCCAAGTCCACTGTATCATTCTTATGCCTTTGCGTCGTCATAGCTTAGCTCCCACATATCGGTGAGAACATACGATGTTTGGTTTTCCATTCCTGAGTTACTTCAAGTAGAATAATAGTCTCCAGGTCACTGCAAACATGGTTAATTCAGCATGTCATATACTTTTATGTGACTGGCAGCATGGTAGGTTTATTTACACCAGCATTACCAGAAACTTGAGAGTAACATGTGGCACTATGATGTTACAACAGTTAGGTCACTAGACATGTGGCCTGGATGGGAAGGCTAACAAGTGCACACCGCCCCTAAATATTCCCAAATTGTTTCTGTCCCCAGGATCTAGGCATAAGTGACACAGTGATCTATTTGCCTTTTTCTTTTGTTTTCCCAGTGACACAAATACCCCTGTAATCCCATAAACATTCAGAAGCAAAAGCCACCCATCAGATATTTTAGCTGAGAGCAGCAAATATCCAGGTAACAGGGGCAAGGAAGCTCCGATCATCAGACTGCTTGATCTTTGGGAAGTGTGCTAAGTATTTCTATTGCAATTTGAGATTACTGCCAACAGCCTCATCTCCTTGGAGAGGAATTAATTCAAGATGGAACTTGGAGCCGGGAAGGCAAAGTGAACTCAGGGATTATTACTATCTTTCTCACTGGGGCCATTGCTGGGGATGCCCCACAGTTTCATGGCACTGAGGACTGAAAATGTCCTTGAACAAGATGTCTTCACTAGAGTGTGGATCAGGGTGTCCAATCTTTTGAATTCCCTGGGTCATACTGGAAGAAAAAGAATTGTCTTGGGCCACACATAAAATATACTTAACACTAATGATAGCTGATTAGCTAAATTTAAAAAATTGCAAAAAAAAAAAAAAATCTCATAATGTTTTAAGAAAGTTTACAAATTTATGTTGGGCCACATTCAAAGCCACCCTGGGCCGCATGTGGTCTGCAGGCTGTGGTTGGACAAGCTTGGTATAGATGCTCCACTCACAGGCTACATGTGATATCCAGGTTCCCAGTCAGAGACTGGCAGGGAACGTAAGCGAAAGGGCCTTATGAAAGTGTGGGTGTCTGGCTCCATCAGCCTTCCAGCAGAGGCAAGCTCCACCATGAGGGCCATTTCCCCACTGGCCTGACTGCAGGCCTTAATCAGGAAGCAGGAGCTGGCTTCTCTGGTTATCACTTATTCCTTAAGCAAACAGTAATGGAATCTTCCATGTTCCCGGCAGTGGACTAGGATCTGGAGATGCAGAAATGGAAAGAGAGATGCAGAAGCAGGCAGTTAGGAGACAGGCAGCAAATGCATTCCAGAGATAGGCTTAGATGAAGGCAGCTGAGCCCTGAATCTTAATAACATAACAACATAACATAACATAGCAGTTAATACTGATTAATCCCATCACAATCAAGCCACTCACTGGTGAGAAGGTCCTGCCTCCCAATGAGCTCTACCTACCAGTTCTAAATTCACCTTCTGAAGACACCCACAGGAAATCTGCTCACATTCCATGAAGCTCTTTCTCCTTGTTTGAATTTGGCCTCCTGAATCAGTTTCATTACAATGAAACTATTCGCAGTCCCCACAACCAGTGGAGAAAACTGGTTTGGCCCTTTGAAGGCAGAATGGGACTGCAATCCAGTCATTTGTTAGTACTGTGGCCTGGAGCAAGTGATTTTGCCACTCTATGTTCCTGTTTCCTCCCGTGTAAAATAAACACGCATCATTATAGTATTGTGAGGAATAAAAGAGATGGTATACGTTCAACTTTTAATACTAAGTATAGTGTATAGCTAATTCTCAATAACTGGCATCGGTGTTAGGGTGAAAAATCTTAACGAACTTTTAAGCTTCTAGGAGCATTTAAAATGTGTGCCGAATAAGGAGGTAGGTCCTCTGATCATTCCTTCACTTACTCTCTGCAGCATTTGTGGAGCCAATTTGCACCCCACAACTTCCACAGTAATGGGTATGCAGAGATCATATTGCAAGGTGAGCCTCTTCCCTTCACATCTCTCCTATAGTGACCAGGATGATGCTGTGAGCACAGGAATCCTACTGGAAGTGACAGCAATGAGGAGGAAACATTCTGAGAAGGCCCAGACTCCTGGAAGGCTTCTCCTACCCAGCTTCCTTTCTTGAATTTTCTGGAGATATGAGGAAGGTCACTTATTTTCTAAAAACCTTGTTTTCCTCCTCTGTTCTGTTGCAACCTGGTCCAAGCTAGTTTCTTAGCATATTTGGAAAAGTCTGCGTGTGAAGAGTGATGACAAAGACTCTGGTGATGGTTAATTTTATGTGTCAACTTCATTGGTCTAAGGGATACCCAGATAGCTGGTAAAATATTATTTCTAGGTGTGTCTGTGAGGGCACACCTTCTTTACTCAGTTACTGATTCAAATGCTAATCTTGTCTTTGAAGGTGTGCCCTCAACAATATGGGCAGGCATCATCCAATCTGCTGAGAGCCCAACATCAAAGCTCTGATTCTCTAGCCTTCAGACTCAGGGACTTCCATCAGCACTCCCAGCCCCATACCTCCATCATCCTACACCTCCACTCTCAGGCCTTCAAGTGGCAAATGGTGGGTCCTCTCAGACTCCATAATCATGAGCCAATTCCTATCTATCTATCTATCTATCTATCTATCTATCTATCTATTCATTCATCCATCCATTTATCCATCCATCCATTATCCAACTATCCATTTATCCTTCCATCCATCCATCCATCTATCTGTTCATCCATCCAACCATCTATCCATCCATCCATCCATCTATCCATCCATCCATTTATCCATCCATCTATTCATCCATCCATTTATCCATCCATCTATTCATCCATCCATTTATCCATCCATCCATTTCTGAATATCCATCCATCCATATGCTTATCTATCTATCTATCTAATCTATCTATTCATCCATCCATCCATCTCTCCATTCATCTGTGATGGACAGATGTGTCCATCCATTCATCCATTTACTTATCTATGTGTCCATCCAACCATCCTTCCATCCATTCATCCATCCACCTTATTTGTTCTATTTCTCCAGGGAATCCTGATGAATAATAGCTCTTTATTTATCTCATGTCTTTCTCCAAGGTTCCCAGGTAGCTGCCCTAATTGGACAAGAGACCACAGTTCTCCAGCTCTTCATTCTATAGCAGTTAAAAAAAGTGTGCATGCTCAACCACAATGTATTTTTTGTAAAATATGTACAGATGAACATTATATATTATTTATAATTATTTATAGATTATATATACATGTGTTTATATATTATGAACACCATAAAGTATGCACTACAAGTTGGAAAAGAATGAGATAAAAAACAAGTTCAAATAGAAATTTAAATACTTTCTTTCACCCCACACTACACCAGATGATCTGTACATCACACAAGTGGCTTCGTCTCTGTACCATCTTGGAGGAGGCAGAGGATTACTGTGGAAAGGGAAGGAAGGACATCAACATGTACAACACCTACATGTGGCAGGCACTGCACTTGACTCAGGGGAACTTGACAGGAGTTCCCCATCTTACTTGTCCACTCTACAAATGGGTCTCAGAACATTTCAGAACAAGTTGAGGTTTTCTCCATTTTCAGCAAAAAGCTGAGCTGTCCAGCCAAGGCTCAAGGTCCCTCTCTGAAGTGCTCCAGGACACCATTTCTCAGCAAGTCACTAGCAAGGTTCCAGCACGTATTAGTTAACATGATATTAACGCCTGTACAGACTTTGAGGTGAGTCCCCAGGATGGTGAGGTCAGTGTCTTTGCCAAGTGTCTATGTGCACAGGGGCATGAGAGTTTGGGGCGTGGGGGGTGGGTAGCTCTTAGCTAACCAACATCAAGGGAAGAAGCGGACCCTGGAGCTTTTTCTTTTTCCTGTTTATTATTATTATTATTTTTATTATCATTATTTAGAGACAAGGTCTCACTGTGTCCCAGCCTGGTCTAGAACTCCTGAGCTCAAACGATCCACCAGGTCTGGCCTCCCAAAGTGCTGGGATGACAAGCTGGCCACCACGGCCAGCCCTAGAGCTTTTTCTTGCCCCTCCAAGGAAAGACTTGTGAATAAGCCTTCTCATCCAGCCAACACTGCTTCAATTCCATGCAGCTTTTCCCTAGGAAAGGTGGGCACAAGGGAAGTGCTGACATCACTGGCCAGGTTTAGATGTACCTTGTCATCCTCCACCGCACCCCCACTGCCAGCATGCACACTCACATGCATGCACCTATGTACTCATACATGCATGCACCTCTGTACTCATACATGCATGCACCTATGTACTCATACATGCATGCATACACTCATTTGTGCACACTCATACACATGCACACACTCATGAATAAGTGCACACACTCACACAATATACGCTCCCTGGGCACAGCGGTCTCTTCCCCAGCTGCCTGCACCTTAAGGCAGAGAAGTGAGGAGAAGAAAGATTCCAGGGTTTCATGTTTCTGATAGACGGAGCTCTAACTTGGGAGTTAGAGCGAAAGCCAGAGATGCTGGTGTTCTGGCTGGCCTCCCTCTGAGAACACCCACAGCTCTGAAAGTTTAGTCAATAGCCCATTGTTTCCTGTGAAATTAAGAAGGTAAGAAAATAGAAGAACTTAGTCTAAAATGCTAAGAGAGCAGTCAGTTACTATCTTCCATCTTCACCATCTAGACTCCTGCGCAAGTGTTTGCCATTCAAAGACACATCTGAGCCCCTCTCTTCCCAGACCTGTGTCCCCACTGCTGCCGCTACCCCCATACCCCCACAGCCCTTCCCTTCTAGCCTCTTTCTCCCATCTCTCCCCTTCCGTTGCTCTCCTCTTTTCTTCTTTCTCTCTCCCTTTTCTTCTTTATCCCATGTTGTGCTTCCAGCTCCCCATGCCCTGATGGAGGTCCATGGGGATCCTGGATAGGCTGGGCCCTGCTCCTTCAGACAGCTGAGCTCTCACAATAGATGGACATGCTATAGACCAAAGCCCAAGGAAGGCAGGTGACTGTGAAGCCAGAGCCTGGCTGAAAGAACAGAGATGAGAACCCCGCATCAGTGCTCAACTGATGTGACCCAACCACATGACTCTGTGCAGGTCAATCCACTTCGCTGGGCCTCACATCTGACAAGCAAAAAGCTCCATTTTTAGCTCTACTTATGAAAGAAATTTTGAGGCTAGATGTGTCAGGGGAGCCCTCCAGCCTTCAGGAACCATTCCACATCTTTCTGAAATCCAGGAAGGAAGGTTGTTGTCAGGGGAGCTATTCTGAACCAGAGGCCAACTATGACTTCATATGTGAGGATTGTGAACCTACTTTCCAAATGGAACTGAATCCATGGCCTGCTCACTGGCATAAACCCTCCTTGCCTTGGATGAAAGGAGAATTGGTCACAAGACCATATTTAGCTCAAAAAAATTCCCGCCAACTCAGAACTCAGCAGCACAAACAGCCCAAAGCCAAGACGTAGCTGCCCCAAAGAGAAAACTTACCCTTTACTAAAATCATACTTGGAAGTCTGTGCGTATACCAACTCTCCCAACTCAATTCGGATCAAGGCAAAATTCTTGGTCTTAGAATTGAGGAACAAATGAAATGCGCGTAAGCATTCCCTCTAATTTCTCTCACAGGCCGTAAAGTGGTGGAAGAAGACAGGGAGGGCCAGGTGTCTTGAAGCCATTCCACGGGGCTCAGGGGTCAGGGCATCAGCAGGGTCTTACATTGTTACTCCATCTCTCTGCTGCAAAACCAGAAGGAACTGGTTACAACAGGATCTGGAGACAGGCTATTCCAAATGGAGGAAACCAAAAGAGTGAACACCCTGAGCCAGGAAAGTATGGCACTCTAGAACAGCAAGGCCAGAGGAGCTCAAGCAGAGGGAGTGAAGGAAGCCAGAGAGGACAAGATGAGGGGCGGGGGCTCGACACTGTAGGTGAGGGGTTTGGGGAGGATGCATCTGTGTCTGTGTTTTGGGTGAAAGAGGCTTTAGGTAAGGGACTAACATGATCTGACATGTTTAAAAGCTTGCCCTGGGGGACACAGGTGGAAGCAGGGTGACCAGTTAAGAGTCTATGAGAGTGGCTCAAGCCTGTAATCCCAGCACTTTGGGAGGCCGAGGCGGGTGGATCACGAGGTCAAGAGATCGAGACCATCCTGCTCAACATGGTGAAACCCCGTCTCTACTAAAAATACAAAAAATTAGCAGGGCATGGTGGCGTGTGCCTGTAATCCCAGCTACTCAGGAGGCTGAGGCAGGAGAATTGCCTGAACCCGG
>NW_016107460.1:1293651-1296121 GCF_001604975.1 Cebus imitator | reverse complement strand
AAAAGAGTCTATGAGATCACCGAGGTGGGAGGTGAAGATGCTGTGGATTAGGGTGGTGACAGTGGGAGTCCCACCCGGGGCTCTACTTGAGCAAGGCCCTGAGGGTAGAGCCAGGGTGACCTGCTAAAAAAAATGGACATGGGGAGAGGGGAAGAGGAACAAAGAAGCCATTTGGGACTGGGACCTGGGCAGAGGGGATGACCTGATCAAAAAGAGGAAGACAGAGGACCCTGCCAGGGTCAAGGTTCATACAAAAGGTATTTTGCACCCATGGAGGTTGAGAAACATGTTATCCATCCAGGTGGAGGGGGCGGTAAACAGGTCTGGAGCCCATGGGAGGGGGTTGAGCTGAAGCATGACCAAAAAGTGCTGCACATAAGGAGGAAATAGGAGGGGGGAACAGAGCGGCAGGACAGAGGAAGGGTTGTAGAAAGAAGCGCGGCGGCAGAGAATTGAGAGATTCCCTGTGGGGCAGAGGTATAATCACAGACGAATTTTTATGAAACTCAGTTTTAAGACTTAGTAGGTTGGAGTGGCTTTTTTGTTTTTTGAGTCCACACTAAAATGCAAAGTGAGAAGGTGCCTTAAATTTATATTAGCAGCTCTTTAGTGAAAACTTTCTGGAAGCATGGCCCTCAGATTTCCAGAAGAGAATCAGAGAGAATGCTTTATTAACAATGCAGACTCCTGTGCAGACTGAGTTAGAATCTCAGGGCATGGGGCTCAGGAGCCTGCATTTTAAACAAGCTCTCCAGATAATCATTTTTAATTCTAAAGGAAGGCATCTCTAACTATGGAACTTTAGGTGCTGACCAACCTTTACTAGAGCTGGCATTTGTTGCGCATTTGCTTTGTGTGTTAAGTGCTTTACAAACATCATTTTATTTAACTTCAAAATAGTCCATGGTCCTCAGTTCCTTTGACTACCAGCAACCCTTAGCACAGCTGAAGACTCCGTCCTCCTCAAACTCTTTCATCACTTGGCTTCCCAAATACCACCTTCCTTGTTCTTCCTCAGACCCAACTGGCTGCTTATTCTTCTGCTAGCTCCTCTTCATCTCCCTGACCCCCAAGTGTTGGCAGGACCCAGGCTCGGGTCTCTTCTCTATCCACAGGCACCCCATATGCAATGCTGTCTGGTCTCAAAAGGTTGTAACTGCTGTGTCCAAATTTATATCTCCTTCCTGCCTTCGCTCCCTGAATCCCAGTCTTTTAATCCCAACTCCCAACTTAACATCTCCATTTCTCCATCCAACAGGCATTTCATGTGGTCCAAATGGAACATTTGCCACCACCCCTCCATCCACGTCTTCCCCAGCTCGGTGTACAGCAGCTCCATTCTTGCAGTAGCTCAGACTAAAAAACTTGTACCATCCTTGATTCTTTCTTTCTTTCTCATCCAAATCCAACCCAGAAATCTGTTCAACTCTGTCTTTAAAACCAATCTAGCAGAGCACGGTGACTCGCGCCTGTGATCCCAGTACTTTGGAAGGTCAAAGTGGGTGGATCACCTGAGGTCAGGAGCTCAAGAGCAGCTTCTGTGCTAGCTCCTCTTCATCTGGCCAACATGTTGAAACCCCACATGGTGACAGGCGCTTGTAATCCCAGCTACTCGGGAGGCTGAGGCAGGAGAATCACTTGAACCTGGGAGGCGGAGGTTACAGTGAGCCGAGATTGCGCCACTGCACTCCAGCCTGGGTGACAGAGGGAGACTCTATCTCCAAAAAAAAAAAAAAAAAAAAAAAAAAAAGACTGATCCAGAGTCAACCACTTTGGCACCTCCTCCACATTCTGTTCTGGTCCAGACTCTGTCACCTGTCCCAACTCACCTTGCAGCTGCCATGACTGCAGAGTCAGTCTATTCTCAACTCAGAAGCCAGTGTCCTCCTTTTTAAATATAAAGCAGATCACATCCCTGCTCTGCTCAAACTCCTCCAGTGGTTTCTGAGTTACCTCCAGGAAGAATCCAAAGTCCTTAACCATGGCCTAGAGTACTCTATGTGGCTCTTAAATGTCTCTGCCTCAAATCCTGCTGCCCTCACGGCTCATGGCACTGCAGCCTCTTCTCTGCTGCTGCAGAATCTTCACACCTGGTGTTCCTTCTGCATGGAAGAGTCCTTTCTCAAGTCTGCAGACAGCTCATCCAGTTCATTCCGGCAGACTCTCCTTGACCACCCTATCTAAAATAGCAGTTGGGATGTGCACACACACACACACACATACACTCACCATACTCACACACACAACTCACACATCCTGCCATCACTCTATTCTGTCACCCTACTTGGTCTTTTTCCATATCACCTATCTCACATGGTATATTATGAATGTATTTGTTGAATGTTATTGTTCTTGTTACTTATTTTCTGTCTTAGTCCATTAGAATATAATCTCCTTGAGGCGGGGTGTGGTGGCTCACGCCTGTAATCCAAGCATTCTGGAGGCCAAGGCGGGCGGATCACCTGAGGTC
>NW_016107460.1:1268522-1293586 GCF_001604975.1 Cebus imitator | reverse complement strand
AAAAAAAAAAAAAAAAAAGAATATAAGCTCCTTGAAAGCACAGATTTTTAATATCCAGAATCCAGAATAGAGACCACCACATACTAAGCTTTTAACAAATAATTATTGAATTATGAATGAATGAATGAATGAATGAAACATAGTACAAATGAGTTGACTGAGGGCCACAGAGTTTAAGTAATTTTCCCAAGGTCATACAGCTGGTAAGTGGATGAGCTGGTATTCTAACCCAAGTCTGTTTGACTCTGCCTTTCAGAAACCATAACACATAGATGAACCCTGATAAATCAAGCACTGATCCGCTGAATGGAAATGCTTGGAGGCACCAAACAGCACACTCGAGGCCCTAAATAGCCACCATCACTTCTTGAGAGGCGTCTCTACCAGAGACACTCTAATGAACTGGGGAGCACAACTGCCCCTAATCTTGCCCTTCTCTGACACTTCAACACCAAAAAGCATGTCTGCACATGGAACTTCTCTGAAATGCCTGGAATTAAACAAAGCAGGCACAGCCCCTGCCCTTTGGAAGCTCAGCAATCTAGAACAAACACTGAGGCACACAGGGCTGGTCTTATGAGCTGGCAACCACATGGTCTGATTTTAGAGGCTAGGAAAGCTTAGTCCAAAAATATCTACCCCTCCCAAATGCCACAGTGCCTGGAATTCCACCATTAGAGGGATATTTCTGGGAGTTGAGGCCCTATCTCAGATTCTGAGTCACTTGGCTGTAGGTACTTTTTTAAGACAGTATACCGTTGTATCTAGATTTTTTTTTAACCCATTCTGTGAGTTTATTTATTTTAATAAATGAGTTGATCTCATTACACTTATTATTATAATACATTTGTCACAATTCTAGCATCTTAAATAACTTCTTTCATTCATTATGTTGCCTTTGTTTTCTGTGTAATCTGAATTTTAGTCCTAATAGAGATTACCGCCTCGATTTAAAATAAGATGCTTAATTTTCTATTATCAATTAATCTGAAATCAAATAGTATCTATTATCTCCCAAATACAAAAGATGAGAAAATTAATGATCTTCTATTTCCCCCCATTTCCTTTCCACCTACACCTGTCCTCCCTATCAACAGACACTTATTATTATGTTATTGGATTTTTTTCTTCCTTACGGCTATATTATTATCATTATTGCTATTATTTTTACATTTGGTAAAGTTTTTTTTGCTTTCATGGACTTCTTTTAAATGCAATAAAACTCTGGAAGAGGCTACAGTTATCAGACACCAATATCTCTGCATTAATTATATGCTGAAATTACTTTTTTTTTTGGAGACAGAGTCTCGCTCTGTTGCCCAGGCTGGAGTGCAGTGGTGCCATGTCAGCTCACGGCAGCCTCTGCCTCCCTCCTGAGCTCAAGGGATCCCCCACCTCAGCCTCCGGAGTAGCCAGGACTACAGGCGCGTGCCATCATGCCCTGCTAATTTTTTGTATTTTTAGTGGAAACCGGGTCTCACCATGTTGCTCAGACTGGAAGATTACTTTCATTCATTGCAGTATATGCTCCTATAGGATGCAGGACAGTAAATAGTCCGGGGGTGGAGAAATCACGAAAAAGGAAATTGCATGACAGATGGGGAAATACATAGAAGGCAAATACCTCCTTCTCTCTTTTGCCTTCTGTTGATCATGAAAACAAGGGGGAAACATAATGGAAACTAAATAAACATTCACAGAGGGCACCACGATTTCTGATGCACTCCTGGTACGGAGAGGGGCAGTAAGACACAGGTGTGCAGATAATCAAAGGCAGGGATGGTGGATGGGTTGACGCAAGAGAAGGGAGGAGGAAGAGAAGCGCTGATCTTTCCAGGGAGTCCTCTGCATAACTGCTTCTCAGCATCACACTTGGAGAGGACTCTTCCAGCTCCAAAGCCCGACCCACGTCATGTCCTGTCCCCACGGTCCCTCTGGCCAGGCAGGCCTCTCATTGTGAAATGGGGCCCTGCACACAAAAACAACAGCCTCGTGCTTGGGGCAGGCTGAATTCCTTCCAAAGCTGCCCTGGGTTTCTTTATCTCAGCCCCTTGTGAGAACACAGGAAACTCTGCTTCCCCAATCCTGAAATATCTGCCTCAGGAAGGAAGGGATATTGTCTTTCCAGGGGCCTCTGTTTGGCTTGTGAGCCTTTTCGATAGCTCGCTTTGTAAATGCACTGCAACAGCAAGCCCACTTAGACCTTCCTTGGAAATGGCATATTTGAAAGATGATGTCCCAATCCATTCCAACTGTTAGGGGAAGAGTTAGGACATAAAACTAGTACAAACTTGTACAAACTGGTCTAAACACGATACTGGAGAGGTGTTTGGTTGTTTGGTTTGCTTTCGCCTGTTGCTTTTCTTGTGTGTATTGGCTAAGAATTGTTGAAAGGAAAAATCATTCAGTTTTTTTTTCCTTCAACATTCTTTCCCTACTGAGGGAATAATTTGTTAATTCACCTTTCTCTGGATCTAAATGGAATTCATTTTTTATGCTTTATAGAAAATATACAAACCCTCCACTAGTTCAATATTTTATGATTAATTTTTGTAAACAAGTAGGCGATATCAGGACATCTTCAGAGATGAATAGAATTGAATTCGAGTGCTCTCATGCTGACTGTTAAAAGATTTCAATTTAAAATGTTTGCCAGAGACCAGGGGTGGGACGAACCTCCGGCATTGCCTCCCGCGCCAGTGTCTAGAAGCCGCAGTGGTATTTGCGGTTGTCGGAGTTTTCTGGGCCATCACCGTGATTTCTAAACCGGCCTCTGCTGCTCACCGTGCTCCCACAAGCCTCAGATGGCCTTTATTTCACAGCAGACAACAAACCCATCTTTCTGTCAAAGACCACCGGTTGAGGTCCGGAAATGAATTTTTAAACGATGTCCTGAGGCCACTAAATTCCAAGGCCATTTCTCTTTCTCTCTTCCTAAGGACCCATCACCACAGACCCCAGGTGTTATTTGTACACCAAACACAGCAGTGCAACTAAAAAAATAAAAACAAAAATAAAAAGGTTAAGCGCTCTGTGCCTCCGACTTCTAAAAGAAACTCTTGGGCAATTTCTCCGTTCTGAAACTTACTCCTGGTGGGAGCTGTCTCCAGGTTTTGCAGCACCTTCTTCCCTGCCTGCCCTGCGCCCCGGGCTCTGCTCCTCCCCAGCCGCCTGGCCCCGCTCCTCCCGCTGCCCACCCAAGTGGCCCTGCCTCAAGTGTCCTCCAGCTCACACTGTGCTTCTCAAGCAGTGGCTCCCCGAAGATGTCCCCAATGAGGAGGGCGAACAAAAAGCGCCTTTCACAGGATCTCCCAGGCACCGCGAGAGCGAGGCAGGCTTTGAGGAGCCTGTCAAGGAGGGCAAAGGCCTCGCTTTGAAAACGCTCCTCCAGTGTGCTGGCTCCTGGGACTTGGCAGGCCCAGGGAACGGCGCCGTGGGGAAGAAAGCCCCTGGATAGGCCTCCCTGGCGGGTACCCCCTGCTCCTTTCATTCTGCCCCATGTGACGCCCGTGAGGGAGCTGGCAGGCCAGGGCCTGGTGAATGGATCCTGTTTGTCAGGGCCCTCGCCCTGACTGCAGCCCATACGTCAGGACACACGCTTCCCGACTGTAAATGACGGCTGAGAAAAGGACAGCGGTTTTTGATGTTTGTAGGATAGGCAGGAACAGCCAGGCCAGGACTGAGATCAGTCATAGGAGAAAAAGTCCAGAAAAACTCCACCAACCACGGGAGATTTTTCTTCTCTGCTCTGGGCAGCAAGAAGAGCCCATGATTCAGCACAGAAAAGCACCCTCTGGCAGCCCCGGTCCTATTTGGTTCTGGGTTTGGTGCAATCTCTGTCGAAGCTCAGTTTCTCCCTCTGTAAAATAGGTATAATGACACGGGCCCATGGGAGCTGCTCAGTAAAGCTCTATTGTTTAATCAGCTGACAAATTGCAAATCCAAGTCCTAAATGCTTTACTCATCTGGCCACCAGTAATGGGTGCACGATGAGAGTGAGTGTCCAAGGGCAGCCACCTACGTCGCCCATCTGTTTATTTTTTCTGCCTTGGTCTAAAATGGTTCCAAGGCCCCAGACTCACAGCAGTCATGCCTCTGCCGTGGCAGCCGGAAGTGCAGAGGACAGCGTTATTCAAGGTCATCTGAAGAAGGCAAGGACCCACCTGCCACAAAGGGTCATTGTGAAAATGCAAACGTCCAGGAGCAAGGATTAAGGGCAGGACTCCCACACCGGAGAGCAGCCAAGGGCACCCCCTTGCCGAGAGCAAAAAAGAACGCGTGGTCACTTCTAGAAGGCAGAATGAGAAGTCAAAGCCTCTCTGTGAATTAGCAAAAAACATTCCCTCTGGTGGAGGAATGGCACACACCTTTTTGGGCAGGCGAGTTGGGAAAGGGGTACCTGTCTGGGCAATGCAGTCAGGACGAGTGCCCCTTTCTCCCAGAGTGGGGACGGCGTCTGGAGGGCAGTGCCCACTCCCACTCCTTCTCTGGGCACCGCTGCACGCCCTCCGGGGCCCTGCCTTTAACTGCTGTGTAGCTTGACAGGGAAATGTCAAGGTCGAACAGCAGGCCTCTCACAGGTGCAGGAAGGAACACCAAAGCATCTTCTTGAGAAATAAACAATGTTGCCTCATTTAGCTCTAATTTTTTCTGTATGGCTTTGAAGTGGCGGTGTCTAGGGAAACCCCCAATACCTTTCAAGGGGGGAGATCAAGGACTCCTGCGTGTTGCAGTGAAGTTACTGAAGCCATTCATCCATTCGGCCAACAGCCATCACCACAGCTCTACAGCGTGTCCCCAGTAAGTCTGCTGTCAACACGCAGACACAGGGGGCTTCAGCACAGCCTGTGACCTCTGCAATGTCACAATCCAAAACCAATGGTCGCACCCAACCAAATGAAGTCCAGAGAGGCAGGGAAAGTGCTGGCAGACACAGAGGATGGAGCAACTCACTTATTTTAGAACCAAAGAAGGCTTCGCAGAGGTGACTTCAGGGGGTGTTCTTAAGTGAGGGGTAGAATTTCTATGACCGGAACAGCAAGGCGGAGGGAAAAGCAGAAGCATAGCTACAGAGTCAAGAGAGTCTGTGCTGTGGCCAGAGCACGGGGTGGGAGGCACAGAGGCAAGAAGGCCCTGAACACACCAAGAGTCAGAACTCAGGGAGGCAGTAGAGAGAGGACGGGCAACTCCACGTGGGCCTTAGGGCAGCTCTTACGATGGCCAGACTGTAAAGACTAACAATATTGGCATCATCTGGAAGACTTGAATGACCCAGGGAAGACGCCGAGGCTTGAGGGCCAAGCCAGAGAGGATGGAAACAAGGAGAAGGTGACTTGGGTTTCCATACTGGATGGGGTGCATGCTGGGGACACAGGCCTGCAATACACAGCATGGGAGTGGAGCAGGTTTGGAAGGCAATGTTGAATGTGGTTGTGGAGAAGCCAAGTCGAAGCTCCTAACAATGCAGTCCTGTAGAAATGCATAACAGTTAACTAACCCATGATGAATCATTAGTTTTAAAACTAAAAGGCAGGCAGGGCACTGTGGCTCACACCTGTAATCCCAGCACTTTGGGAAGCCGAGGTGGGCAGATCTTCATGAAGTCAGGAGTTCAAGACCAGCCTGGCCAACATGGTGAAACCCCGTCTCTACTAAAAATACAAAAATTAACCAGGTGTGGTGGTGAGTACCTGTAATCCCAGCTACTCGGGAGGCTAAGGCAGGAGAATCGCTTGAATCCAGGAGGTGGAGGTTGTAGGGAGCTGAGACTGCACCATTGCACTCCAGCTTGGGCAACAGAGTGAGACTCCTTTTCAAAAAAAAATAAAACTAAAAGGCAAAGAGCTTGCAAGGGAACTAGGGCCCTGTACGAGGACCCCTGCCTTGCTCTGGGGCTGTGCAAATAATTGGGTCAGGGCAACAGTTCTCAGACTTTGGAGTACATCAGAATCACAGAGCGGTGGCAGGGACAGGCACTGACAATGCAGGTGCCTTGGCCTCACCCCCAGTGATTTCATGTCAGCACCTACAGAAGCAACACCGATTCCAGCTCCCCAGTTACAACATACTAAAAGTCAAGGAGTCCTTTAAACTTTTTAACTTCTTTCTCACTAATTAACTGGAGCCTGTTTACCTTTTAGCTGAATAATCTCTTTAACTGATTAACTGAAGTTAATTCCCACTGGCCAGCTAAAAGGTCAGTGAAATTAGCCTCCGGAGAAACTAAGATGGCAAAGGCTATTTTGTGGGAGGTAAGAGAAGAGGGAGAAACAGAGACAAGAGACAGTAGGAGGGAATGGCTAAGAATGGTCTGTCTGGGCATTGTTGGTGAAACGGCTTAGCAGCTGTGGAGTCACCAGAGTCATACATTGTATGGGAAGGCACAAAGGCAGACATCAGGGAGCCCTGCAGTCGGTCCCTCATCCTCAGGGAAGTAGGACACTGGCTTTCCGCCAGTCTCAGCAGGTACACCCTCAGACAAGGCTCCTCTTAGGCTCCTCCTCAGGCTGTCCTACTGTGAACTTTGACCCCACAATTTCCACAACCTGTGTAGAATCACTTCCAAGTCGACTGAGACTTGCTAAATTACCACATGAAGGACAACAAAGGCATGACTGAAAAATGGAAGAGAGTGAATATAAATCCCAAAATCGTACTGTATGAGTCCCTTCTCACATTGCTATAGTGAGCTGAGACTGGGTAATTTATAAGGAAAATAGGTTTAATGGACTCACAGGTCCACAGGCTGTACAGGAGGCATAACTGGGGAGGCCTTAGGAAACTTACAATCGTAGTGAAAGGCAAAGGAGAAGCAGGCATATCTTCACATGATGGCAGGAGGGAGAGAGAGAACGGGGAAGTGCTAGATGCTTTTAAACAACCAGATTTCATGAGAACTCACTCACCACCACAACAACAGCAAGCAGGAAATCTCCCACCGTGATCCAATCACCTCCCACCAAGCCCCTCCTGTAACACTGGGAACTACAATTTAACATGATTTGGGTGGGGACACAGAGCCAAACCATGTCACCTACCTATCGTCAGAAAGTAATGTCCCAGCCCAAATAAGCTTGTAGTCAAGGGGCAGCTCCTACGAAACTTCAAATATTGGTGTTTAATATGACGTGTCATTTAGGAACAGTGACAAGAGATGAACACAGGCATCTTAAAAGCTGACTACCAGGCTCGAGCCTGTCATCCCAGCACTTTGGGAGGCCAAGGAGGGTGGATCACAAGATCAGGAGTTCAAGACCAGCCTGGCCAAGATGGTGAAACCCCCACCTCTACTAAAAATACAAAACTTTGGGAGGCTGAGGCAGAGAATTGCTTGAACCCAGGACACGGAGGTTGCAGTGAGCCGACATTGCACCACTGCACTCCAGTCTGGGCAACAGAGCAAGACTCTGTCTCAAAAAAAAAAAAAACTTACTAGCAAAGGGCCAGAGGAGGAAATGGGGAAGAAAAAGGATATCTTTTCCTTTTATCAGAAACCTGGATTTGACCTAAACTCAACTGGACCGACTCTGATCACCTATGATAACTATGACAAATCAGTAAGTAAGAGAGTGTTTGATGGTGGTAAATGTCCTGAACACAAAACCAAAATGGTAATGTGATGAGTAATGGCGAGCGGGGTGAAGCCACCAATCATCCCAGTTTGTCTGGAGTTCTTCTCGTTTTAGCAGTAAGAATCCCATGTCCTGGGCAACTTGGGACGTTGGTCACTGTGGATCCAGGTGGTGGACCATGAGAATATGGGCATGGGTTTGGGTTTGGGAGACTTCCATTTGATGCCTGGACTGCCGCTTACCAGACGTGGGCCACTTAACTTCTCTGAGTTTCATCCAGTTCCTGCACTCTGAAAATGAGGTTTCAAAGGCCGTCTTCATAGGACTGTTTGCAAGGATTAAACCATAAGGGAACATAAAGCACATGATTGGTGGCACATAGCAAGCTTTCAATCCATGTGAGATGGGAAACATTTATCTTCAACCATAGCAAGCACAGTTGGGGCAGGATTACCCAGAGATGATGGTGAGCATCAGGTGAGGCAGATGGAGATGCGGATGGTTGTTGCTTCCCTGTGGAGCTGGTCCCTGCCATTTGCACAACTGGCCCCAGCTCAGGGTCCTGGCAAGAAGCCTGGACAAGGAAGACCTCCATGGGTGCTTGAGAGCCACTGGGCAGACACACGTGCAGTCAGGCAAGAAAGCCACACTCCCAGGCCACGATAGCCTTGCCACTCAGCACTGAGCACCCAGGCGGATGTGAGAACCAAGCTGCAAGCCTTTCCTAGTCTCCCTATGATGGATGAATGACTGACTGTCCTCATGGGACCACTTGGCAGCAGAGCTAGCAAGAGCCGTGGCACAGATCCTGCCAACACCCACACCCCTGTGCTCCTGAGTCCTGCAGACATTTGGGTCTTCTCACTAGCAGAGTGAGGATGAGGGCGTGCTGACCACAGCAGGGTTGTGTGCGTGTTCCATGGAGGTGCGCAGAGTAGAAATGCTGCCCCTCACACTGCCACAGTGGTAAGGAAAGGAAATAAAACTCATGTCATTTCAAAGATTGTGTGAGTGCCCTTGAACTCCTCTCTGGCTTTTCAGCAGCTGTTTGGCATATACAGGCGAATGACAGAGAGGAAGCGAGGGCAGAGACCTGTGTAGATTCCAGTGTGTCGCTCACTGCGGGTGGCATGGACTGACCTCCTGCTGTGAAGCTGACACAGTCCCTGCCCTCCTGGACATTAACCCTTTAGCATGGGGAGGTGACAGCAGACAAATCAATAAGTAAGAGAGTGTCTGATGGTGGTTAAGTGTCCTGAACACAAAACCAAAACGGTCATGTGACGAGTTAACGAGGAACAGGGGACTTTCTCAGACGGGAGTCGGGGAGGACCTCAGTAAGTTGTCATGCCTGAGCTGAGAGCAGGCCCATGCCAAGGAAGCAGCTGTCCAAGAGGCAGGAGGCGTGTGCAGGAAGAGGGCAGAGTGGTGCAAAGACCTGGGGTGGGAGCAAGGGTGGGTCTGCCCGGAACAGGATGGGCAGCAGGGCCCAGAGTGGGCTCAGAGGAGGGTCAGGATTAGAGATAGAAATAAGGGAGAGGCCCAGGCGCGGTGACTCACGCCTGTAATCCAAGCAGTTTGGGAGGCCGAGGCAGGTGGATCACCTGAGGTCAGAAGTTCGAGACCAGCCTGGCCAACATCTCTGCTAAGAAAAATACAAAAATTAGCCAGGCATGGTGGTGTGTGCCTGTAATACCAACTACTTGGGAGGCCGAGGCAGGAGAATCGCTTGAACCTGAAAGGCAGTGAGCCAAGATCACACTATTGCCCTCCAGCCCCAGCAACAGAGCTAGACTCTGCCTCCAAAAAAAAGAAAAAAAAAAAAAAGAAGGTTTTTGTCTTTGGTTCTAATGCACACGTATGTTCATTGCAGCACTGTTTACAATTGCAAAGACTTGGAACCAACCCAAATATCCAGCAAAGATAGACTGGATAAAGAAAGGATGAGTTCATGTCCTTTGCAGGGACACAGATGAATCTGGAAGCCATCATTCTCAGCAAACTGACACAAGAACAGAAAACCACATGTTCTCACTCATAAGTGGGTGTTGAACAATGAGAACATGGACACAGGGCGGGGAATATCCCACACTGGGGTCTGCTGGGAGGTGGGGGACTAGAGGACGTATAGCAGGGAGTGGGAGACTGGGGAGGAATAACATTAGGAGAAATACCTAATGTAGGTGATGGGGGCATGGAGGCAGCAAACCACCAAGGCATGTGTATACTTCTGTAACAACCCTGCAAGATCTGCACATGTACCCCAGAACTTAAAGTAAAATTTAAAAAAAAAGTGGGGGGAAAGAATAGCTCCTGTCTGGAGTCCGAAGGGAGACGCCTTTCGCTGCAGCGTGTGAATGTTGCCTCCTTTCCAAACACACCATGTGATCACACTCCCTGGCAGCCTAAGTCCCTGCATGTTTCAACAGCCGGGCTGTGAACCAGCTCTACCTACAGGCTTCACATACAACATGTGGAGGAGCCTGGCCCAGTTCCTGCCCAACTCATGTTTATTCTCTCAGCAAACATGTGTCCAGGACTTCTTCTGTGCCAGGGGCTAGGCTAGATAACTCGCCCTGCAGAACAGAAGGCTTGCCCAGGGAGCTAGCTCGTTTGGAAAGGAGATGGGAGGGTGGGCAGGGTGTGGCCGCCGGAAGCGGCAGGCGTGGGGCTGGGCTGCCTGAGGGCCAGCTTGCTGAGCCACCACCTAGCTGAGGACCTGAACCAAGTCCATCTGCAGGCTGCAAAGCCCTCATCAGCGGGGAAAAATGACCCCTGAGAGTCCCTTCCAGTTCCAAAATGCTGCAATTATCTGGAAATTATCATCTAAGTAGACAAATCATTTAGGCAAAAAACAGATTTAAAAATCCTTTTTTGCTTGTAACTGAGGAGAACAACAAAATATAAATAAATAAATAATAAAAAATCCTTTTGCTTCAATTGCACTTTTTTTTTAAACTTGAATTTTCATGATAATTGCCTGAAGCCTGAGTAGTCTGTCCCCAGACAAAGCAGTCTTTGAGTTAAACTCTGCTTTGTACGTCAAAGCAAAGATACCCGCAGAGCAGACTCCACCTTCTCCCCACACCTTGTCTCCGGGTTCCACCTCGCAGTGCACAGATGAGGAGGTGCGCACGAAAGCTCTTTTGTACTAAGTACAGTTATTACAAGGTGTGGCCCCCTAGACACTACCCTGTCTATTATTTTGACAGTATGACTTCCTGTAATATTACTATCTCCTGTCATCTCAGTAACAAAGCCTGATACCTGGGTTTTTTTTCTCTCTCTCTCCTTGCAACAATATACTTGACATTTAATGCATCATCAAAAAGTTTCTGAGGTTTTGGGGCTAAAGCTCTGAAAGTATTACTTCCTGCTGCCGGGCAGCAGCTCAGGTACCCAGAGCAGCCCCAAGACTTCTGAAGCAAGTCTGCTGCTCTGTTGTCGACTTCGCCAGACAACCCCAAGGATTTCAAAGCCAGCTCCCACCCCACCCCACCCTCAGTGGGTCTTCCCAAGACCTGAGAAACGGGTCCCAAGCAAAAAGCACAGAGGCCACTGCTTCCCATCCCAAGCTCTGTCCCTTAGTTCTGTGGGTCCTTGAGCAAGTCACTTAACCTTTCTGCTCCCTAGATTGATGGAATTACTGTATGGGGCAAACTGACCCCCAGGGAGTGGCCCAGCATCCACTCTCAGGTGTTGAAATAGACTTGAACTGCCTTCAAGGCCAGTCAGGTAACCCGCCATGAAACCTGCAGTGAAACCACATATTTCTCCTAAACGTTAGAAGAATATTAGCTTGTTTTCACCAAACTGCTCCCTAGTGGCCCGGCACCACAGGAATGTGCCGGGCCTGCTCTGTGAAGGTGGGATTTGCAGCCCGCAAGGCAGAAAAGCGATTGCCATTCACCCAACCCTCTATTTCTTCCGCCACATTTACAATGCACACACATGTGGTCAGGGCCAAAGCCAGGCTCAGTGATACAAGGACGAACACAGCAAAGCCCCATGACCTCTGGGTACAGACTGCCCAGGGGCTGGAGTGGCATGGAACACACAGCTGCCCGTAGGAAGGGCTGGGGAAGGCCGGAGGGGGCACAGGAAGGGAGCCCCTAATTACCCGAAGATTAGAGAGGGAGAGGCAGAGCAGGCTTCCCAAAGGAGCTAACTCTTGACCCAACTCACTGTTTTCACAGTAGTTGGGCAGCTGGACATTCCAAGGCGAAGGCAGTAGGAAACTCCGTGGCCCAGGCCCAGAGAGAAGGGCTGGCTGGTTAACACACATGGCCCCATCAGGCTGGGCCACGATGCACATGGGGCAGTGCTGGAAACCAGGCCCCAGGCTTCAGAATCTGCTGAGGAGTGTGGCTGTTTCTCATTTTCGGTCTTTGATCCATGGAGTGCAGTACATGCTGCATAGCTAAGGGTCAGAGGCGTTGATTTGGGAGGTCAGTCAGACTCAGATGGAATCCCTGCTTATACTAATGGTATAATCTTGGGAGAAATACTGAATCTTTCTAAACCTCCATCTTCTCATCTGTAAAACGGGTGTAATAATACCGAGCTCATAGGTGGTAAGGGTTATGCAAAATAACAAGTATCATGTGTTGGCATTCAATTATAGCAGCCAGTTAAAGACCACAGAGGGGAGGGCTCAATGTGTGCTTTTAGAATTATTCTTCTAGCGCTGTTTGGCAGATGGACTGGGAGAAAGACAGGGATGAATCCAAATGCACAAACGCACACATACGCACACACAAACCTCTTTTTAAATTTTTTTTTTATTTATTTCGAGACAGGGTCTTGCTCTGTCACCCAGGCTGGAGTGCAGTAGCGCCATTAGAGCTCACTGCAGCCTCGGCCTCCTGTGCTCAAGTGATCCTCCCACCTCAGCCTCCCAAGTAGCTGGGACTACTGGCGCCTGCCACTACACTCAGCTCATTTATTTGTTACTATTTTTTATAGAGACAAGGTTGGGCTGTGTTGCCTAGGCTGGTCTCAGACTCCTGGCCTTGAATGATCCTCCCACTTCAGCTTCCCAAGGTGCTGGGATTACAGGTGTGAGCCCTCATGCCCAGGCTGAAATTTCTTTGATGGTGGAGTAAACAATGTACTACAGAGAAGATGTGATTTAATGTGAAGGTGAAAGAGGAGAGGACTCCAAAAAGGCTTTACGGTAAAGGCGACTTAGGAAACGGGTCTTGTTAGGAGGAGGAATTTGGAGCAAACAGTACAGATGAGGCACGGAAGCACGAAGTTTCAAGGTGGTAGGAGCAGTGAGAATAAGCCAGAGCTGGCGGCCTCTGCGGGAGGAGGGTGGAAGACGCTTTCACGGGTCCATACTCAGGAGACACACACATATTCCATGACCACTGCGTGCGCCAGAGCTGTCACCATGAGTCTAGGCCAGAGCCTGGGCAGGCCTTGAATGCCATGCCAAGGAATTTGGAGTTTATTCAGAAAGGAATAAAGGAGGCCATTCATTGATTAGAATGATCTGTTTCCAGTCCACTGACCCACAAAAATCTTTCAAGGAAGGAGGGACATTGCAGTAGAAGCGTGCCCACCACCTCCTGGCTCTCCCGCATTTTTGAACCAAATTGCTTCCTGCTGCCCTGCAACGCAGGCAGGGTCCACCCGCTCACAGGCACACTAAAGTTAACAACAACACTCATAATAGCTAACGTGGCTCTGTCTGAAGTGTGCTGACTGCCTTAACTCACTTGATCCTCCTAGCAAGATTGATATTATTCTCCCATTTTGTGGATTAAAAACAAGGCACCCAGCCATGACGAAATGTAGCCAAGGTCATTAATGAATGAACCCAAGAATAAAAGGCAGCTGCATCAGTATCTCTGCTTTCTGATCCATGCAGATGGGAAATCATCTGGAAACACAAGATCTAGCTAGTTAATGGACACGTGGTTTGTGAGCCCCAGCAGTTCTGGACAGGAGCCTTAAGTCAAGGACTAGAGATTTCTTTTCTTCTGTTTTTTTGAGATAGACTCTTGCTCTGTCACCAGGCTGGAGGGCAGTAGGGTGATCTCAGCTCACTGCAACTTCTGCCTCCCAGGTTCAGGCGATTCTTTTGCTTCAGCCTCTCAAGTAGCTGGGACTACAGGTATGCACCACCACGCTCGGCTAATTTTTGTATTTTTGGTAGAGAAGGGGTTTCACCATGTTGGCCAGGCTGCTCTCGAACTCCTGACCTCAAGTGATCTGCCCACCTCGGCCTCCTAAAGTGCTGCTTTACAGGCATGAGCCCCTACCCCTCACCCACAGGACTAGAGATTTCTCTGCTAACCCAGGGGAGAGGCCCAGCACACAAGTGGTCCAGGCCACCCCAAGGGGAAGGCAAGTTGCCATGTGACGGCTCTTGGGGGCAGGATCGGTCCGAGGAAATGTGCCTTTCACTGCACCAGGGGACACAAAAACACATACTGTCTCATCTCACCTCCCTCCACGGAGGACAGTCCAGCCCCTGTGGGACTGCACACCACCTGCTCCCAGACAGAGGGCACAGCAGCTTAGAAGATGCAATGCTGTAGCCAAATGCAGAGACCGCCTCGGGCAGCTGTGTGCATAGAAGTGAGAGGAGATGGGGCTGTCCTAGAAAATTGGGGATCCCAAACTGAACCAGCCGCCTCTCTCCTCACCACAATCAACCCCTCTGAGAGGCAAAGTGTGGGGCCCCATCAGGGGTGGATGCTGGGGGAAGGCGGATGGAGCTTCTTCAAAAACTGCCTCTCCCCTCCCCCACCGTGGAACTGCATCTTCCTCCTCCACCTCTTTTCTTAGCCTGTGAGTGCTCTTCCTTTACAACCCACTGTCCGTATTAGCCCCACCTAGACCACGCCAGCCCGGAGGTTCAGAAATTCTGTGCAGAAATAAGGAGGGCACACGGACAGCAGTTCTCAAGGATGTATGACAATCCAAAGTCATCTGATAACGTTTGTAGGTGAGAAAGGTAACTGCTCAAATCCAGAAAAGATGTCTGTTGGAAAGTAGGGGGTCTGAAGTGTAAAGACCAAAGTGAACTTATCCTGGATGTGGGGAAAGGGGATGACAGCATCTGTGCCAGACACTTCAAGTCTATGAATTCCTTTATCACCACCATTTTACAGATGAGGAGGGAGACTAGGAGCGAAACAGCCAGCATGAGAGCCGAGAGCTGCCTGATTCCAAAGCCCACGTCTCCTCTCCCGGCCACCCAGCCATAAGGAAGGACTTTTTTCCAACATTTAATCCCTCTCTGCCCAAGAATGAAAGGCAGCTGCATCAGTATCTCTGCTTTCTAATCCAGACGGCAATCTAGATGGGAAATCATCTAGAAAGCAGGTGCCTGGCATAGGCGCACTTGCCAACGGTCCTCATCCCCATACCCTCTCTCCCTCCCCTTCTCCCCCACCTCCTGGGGCATCTGACCAGGAGCAACCTTCATCCCAAACCTCGCCTTCTTCAGAGAGGTGAAGGACCAAGAAAGAGAAGCTTCCTTGCCTTGGTGCGGACTGGAAAAGGAGCAGCAATCTTCCCACTTTGTTTCCAACCACCAGAGCCTCTGGCAAATCCCATTTCTTCTGATATGATAGACAGAAGTTGTGCCTGCCGAAGAAGCTCATAGGATAGTGGTTGTAGTAGCAAGGTGTGGCAACCCGCACAGACCCCGGCAGGAAGCCAGACATACCACGTTGAAAATCTAACTCTGTCTCGGAGACCAACTTCTCCCAGGTCCCCTGGGGAGTCATTAAATTTCTGTGTCTTCATCTCCTCCAAGGTAGACAGGGGTAATAATCTGACCTACCTCACCAGAGTGTTGTAAGTCGGAATAACTAATTAATGCTAGTGCAGCACTTTTGAAAGTAAAAAGCACTTTGCAATAATTAACGTGGTTTCTGCTTTCATCTCCTGCAGCCTCATAAATAGACAGCTAGGTCCCAGATAGCTACAGATGGCAAGAAGCATGCCAGGCAGCCAGCTTTCCCGAGGAGCTACAAGGGCTGCTCTGTCAGGACCATCAAAGTTGTCTCGGGGCTCCCGGCCACTGGAGACCGTTCCAAGCTGACAATTCCAAATCCATTTGCATCCACTTAGCTTTGCAGAGACCCAGGCATTTTTCAGTTACAGCAAACAACACATGAATGTGAAGCTCTGAGCAGGGAGCGCAGGGCAAAAAGGATTGCAAAGTCTCTGGGGCTGCTGCTGACTTGTCTCAAAAAATCAAAATGAACTTTTTTCTTCAAAGACTTTGCTTTTATTCATCATCATTATAAAAACAGTCAAGTCCTTGAGGTCTGCAGCTGCAGAGAATGCATATAAAATGGGCTCTCTGATAATAAAAAAAAAAAAAACACATATAATAAAGATGCTCTAACACTCTTGCTAGCAAAAGGCCACAGGAGAGTCTGGGTTTGGAGTCCAGCCTTCACCTCCACTGGGCACATTCTGCCTGTAGGATGTGTGTGCCCCAGAAAAGGCACTGTCTTTATGAAGATGTTCAGCGCTGGGGAGGCATCTTCCAGAAGGTAGAAGCATCATTAGTTATGCAAAGTGCTACACCCTAGAGGATGGTATCCCCTCCGCCAGCTGTCACCAGCACCCCAAAATGTAACACAGGTTTCATCAATGTATCACAGACACCATGTGACAGGGCTTTCAGGGGTTGTAAACCTGGTTGATTGCTGGAGTACTTCTGGTCCATATCGTAAAAACGCTTCTGGCCAGGCGCGGTGGCTCACGCCTGTAATCCCAGCCCTTTGGGAGGCCGAGGTAGGTGGATCACCTGAGGGCAGGAGTTCAAGAGCAGCCTGGCTAACATGGAGAAATCCCACCTCTAGTAAAAATACAAAACTTAGCCAGGTGTGGTGGCAGGCGCCTGTAATCCCAGCTACTTGGGAGGCTGAGGCAAGATAATTGCTTGAACCTGGGAGGCAAAGGTTGCAGTGAGCGGAGATCGCACCACTGCACTCCAGCCTGTGCAACAGAGTGAGACTCCGTCTCAAAATAAATAAATAAAAATAAAGAACATTTTAAAATTAAATGACAAAACACACAAGTGAAGGATGTATGATGCTTGTTCTATGTGGCTTTCCATGAGATCACTATCATTAACTTGTGCAAGACAGCTTCTTGGGTGTGTGGCCTCCTCCCCAGGACTTTACATTTAAAAGGACCCCACACCTGGTTTAGGGCTCTGCTGTTACTGTCTTGATAATTATGCTGGTAAAAAGTGCCCCATGTTTTCATTTTGTACTGGAGCCTGCAAACTACGCAGCCGGTCCTAGGCTGGTGAGGTAAGAAATACAGGTATCACCAACTTCCCCATTTCCCATGAGGAGGCTGAGGGATAAGCTGGTAAATGGATTTCCTAAAGTCACTCCGCCAGTAAGCAGCTAACTCCAGCCCCAGGTATCTCTAAAGCAGAATCTAGTGTGATCCATCAATATAACGAGCACGTTTCTCAGCACCTGCCCAGCTCAGGACAGTGACTCCATCACTGCCCCATGCCTTCCATCACGAGCCCTTCACACTGTTTATACCACCTGAGACTCCCCAGGCTTGAACTGATACCCACGCAGGGCCACGCGGGGTCAGTCGGATGGTCTCTCCAGGAAATCTAGAACTTGTGCTTAGGGGGACAGATGGCAGGAGGGGTAGAAGGGGCAGCCAGGGCCACAGTGAGAACAGAGGAATGGCAGGTTCAGGCATCAGAAAAATCAATGTGAAGCCATCTGCACCTCCCACTCTCCCTTCCACATCCGAAATTCATGGTGCCCAAGGACACATAGTTTGGAGGAAGGCTGTGGTCTCCCATACAGCCAGATAATAATAATCCAGGAACCTAAAGAAAACTGCTTCATGTGTCCTCACCTATGGTCCAAAACCTGCCAGACCTGCTGGTAGAGAAAGTCACAGGAGGATGGAGAGTAGTGGCTGACAACATCTCTTATTCATGCTGCTGCTACTGCTTACTATTTGTAAACCTACATAGCACTTCCTATGTGTTAGATAACCTTCTACGTGTTTTACATCTATCAGTTCATTTAATTCCAGCAACCCTATGAAATAGGTACTATTATCATCATCCCTAGTTTATAGGTAAAGAAACCAAGGCACAGAGAGGTTAGGTCACTTGCCTGAAGAAGTCACACAGCTAGTATGGAGTAGAGCCAGGATTTAAACCCAGACAACCTGGCTCCAGAGCCTCGGTTTTCAACCCTCTTACAAGCTGCCTCTCAAAACTATTATTCTGGCCAGTGTGAAATAAGCAACGTGCAATTTCCATTTTTAAGTTTTATTTTACCTTCTCAAAATGCAGTGCCTCAGAAGTCTTGACTATTTGAAATCAATAAGGCCTTTGTGCAGTCAAAAGGGATGTTACAAAGACGATACACAAAAGCGTGAATATCCAGTCCCTCCGATTCCCACTCAATGCCTATTTACTCAACCCCTATCTCCCTCTTTCTGTGTCTCCCTCCCTCCCTCCCTCCCTCCCTGCCTCCCTCTCTCTCTCTCTCTCTCTCTCTCACACACACACACACACACACACACATGCACGCACACACACAGAGAGTTTTGTTATCCACTTTCAAGCACATGGTAAGTGAGAAAGAAATGATAGTTCACTGCATGCAGGCATGCTGACAGTATCAAGAAAACATTACTATGAGCCTGGAAGTAAAAGACAAGACAGAAAAACCCTAAAAGAATTCTAAAACTTACAAAGCACGGCAGCCCAGCTTCATGGAATAACGTTCAAACAGCCCTAAACACCTTCATCCTCTATCCCAACTTTTCATTATACAAATAGCCTTCTCTTGGTGGTTAAGCCATTTTCAGCAAGGTTATCAATGATTTGCAGAGGAAGAAATCCTGATTCAGTGAGTAGCTGAGAACATTTGCTACAGTCAGTAGATGACATTTAAGAAGGCAGAGGAATATGTGTTACATTTTTTGAAGATTTATGTCTAACATGGCTACTTTAGAGGAAAAGTTTGAGAGCTTAAGTGGATAGACAGATATTTTTATTTCTCTGTTGGTTGGTGGATTGGTTTGTCTAGGGGGAGGTGCTTGTTATTTTGGGTTTGTACTATATGTTGGTTTTCTAAAAAAAATGTAGTTGCCCTTTAAAAGAGTCATGTGCTCTCTAGTTCACCACAGTCCCCACCCTTCCTTCTTCATATTGAATTTTCCTTTTAAGATAATGGTAGGTTCACGTGCAATTGAACAAGACAATTCAGAGAGATCCCATGTTCTTTTTACCCAGTTTCCCCTTAATTGTGACACCTTGCAGAACTCTAATACAAGATCACAACCAGGATATTGACAAGGACCATCAAGACACAGACAGTTCAATCACCAGCAGGATCCCTCAGGATAGGCACACTCTTCCTTATCCTGCTCCTCCTCAGCCCCAGGCAAACACTAATTTCTTCTCAAATTCTATAATTTTGTCAAATGGAGAATGTTATAGAAATGGAATCATGCAGAACGTAGCCTTTGGGACTGTTTTTTTCACTTATTGTAATTCCCCTTAGATTGATCCATCTTGTTGTGGGTGTCAATAGTGTGTTGCTTTTACTGGTGAGTGGTAGTCCACGGTGGTCTGTTTACCCAGTCTCCCACTGGAGAACACAGGCACCATTCTTTTTAGCTTTTTTACCAGACCGTTTCCTCATTCATATAACCTGCCTTGCACCGTGGGCATTTGAACTTTCGACTCCCGGGGTGGTGTCTCACCTAGGATGGGGAGAACTGTCCAAACCCAAATGATATCCACAATGACTCACTTCCTTTCAGGGTAGAGTTTCCAGTCTCTCCTCTCTGTGGATTATTCATGGCCACAATTTTGATCCTAGGGAGGAAAGCTTCCCCAATACATAACCAGCTCTGACCCCTTATTATTAGCTGGTGGGTACTCAGGAAATGCGAAACTGGAACCGATATAAACAGGACAGTAGATAGAGAGGCACCAAAAGACACTCAAACATTAAATGTGGCAACTCCTTAGGGGACACCTCTGCTTTGTGATCTGCCTTCTGGTAGCTCCTTTTGTGAGCACAGACAAGCCGGGGTCAAGTCCATTGAGAACTCTCTGTGCCCATCCTATCTCTTGTCTTTTACCCATCCTATCTCTCCCTGATCCCAGGGAGACTTCAGAACGCTCCTGTGTTACCAACTTTCTTCTCTCTCAGTAAATTCCTATTTTTCATCTGGCTAACTTCTGGGATATATCATCTTTGTTTCTTAACTATCTCATTCTTAGTATGAGATAGATTCTACTAGCCCTAAAGCACTTGAAGTGTCTTATATAACATATTGCCCCATGGGCATTTGAACTTTTGACCCCAGAGGTCTCACCCAGCACGGGAAAAGCTGTCCCAATCCAAATGACATCCACAATGACCCACTGCCTCTCAGGGTAGAGTTTCCAGTCTCTCCTCTCTGTAAGTTATTCATGGCCACAATTTTGAGCTCACTAAATATCTTCTGAGCACCTATTCTATGCCATGAGTGTACTTAATGATGACATAAATTAAAATTCTTTAACTCATAACATAAATTCTCTAACTCAGCCACTAACAGCATCACAAATTGGAGTTCTCTAGAAAACAGCCAACATGCTGGGTCTCCCACTGCCAGCATCTCATCTGTATTGGATGCCTCAAAACATTCTTGATTGAGCTCACTTGCTAGGACCTATTTCAGGAATTGTGTATGTGTGGGTTGGATCCATCTGCTCAGCTAGGCCCCAGCAGCAATAACCTCCTCACTCCACCACAGTCCATTTTCCAATCACTCTTGGAACCTGGATGACTGGCAATACCACCTGAACGATTCCTCCTATCAGCGCAGCTCACTGGCCCCTCCTTTAACACTGAGGACCGTACTACACACCAAACACCGGGAATTACAGCAAGAACACCATTTTGTTTGTCCCCACAATGTCTGGGAAGATTAATATGACTGCAAGGTAAGTATGACTATTATTCCTGTTTTACAGAAGCACCTGAAGGGCAGAAAGGTGATAGGACCTCAAAATCCCAGCATTGCTACATTGGAGCAGGAATTTGAACTCAGGTCTGTCTGACATCAAGCCGATTCTCTGGGGATTGGCCAGACCACTCTTCCAGCTCCAAAGTCCCAGAAAAGACCTTCCCGGAGCCTCTGCCTTCTCTCCCTCACCCACCTCCTCTCCAACCCTCCGTTCCTGCCCTTACCCTTCTTGCCCCTCACCCGGAGCATGGCCACAGCCTCCCACCATGCCCAGTCTTGCCCCCACAAATCCACCCTGCGCACCTCCTGCTGCCCTAGAGATTTTTCTAGATGTAAACCTCCCATGTGCTTGTTTCACCCATCGTTTGCACGGTGAGAGTCACATTTTTTTTTGGTGGGGGGTGGGGGGACGCAGTCTTGCTTTTATTGCCCAGACTGGAGTGTAATGGCGCGATCTCTGCTCACCACAACCTCCGCTTCCTGGGTTCAAGTGATTCTCCTGTCTCAGCCTCCTGAGTAGCTGGGATTACAGGCATAGGCCAACACGCCCGGCTAATTTTGTATTTTTGTAGTAGAGATGGTGTTTCTCCATGTTGGTTAGGCTGGTCTACAATTCCTAACCTCAGTTGATCCGCCCGCCTCGGCGTCCCAAAGTGCTGGGATTACAGGCGTGAGCCACGGCGTCCGCCAAGGATCACATTCTTTACTCTCACATTCAAGGCTCACTTAATCTGGCCCTGGTGACCTCTTCAGCTTCTTTTCTTGATAGTTCCTCCCCGCAAGTATACACACATGCGCACACACACGTGTGCACGCACACGCCCATGCACACATGCGTGCACACGCCCGTGCACACACGCACATGCACACGTGCGGGCACACACACACATGCACACATCGTCCTGACAGTGCTGAACTGTGCTTGGTTTCTCCCCATCCACCACATTATACCTACCTCCATGCCATTCCCCACAACGTTCCTTCCATCTGACCTGGCTCATCTTTCCTACACCAGGTGAACTCCTTCAAGATCCAGCTAAGGCGTTTTCTCCTCGAGGAAGACTTGCTTACCACCAGAAGCCGCGCTACAGCACCATCCTGCCTGCAGCCTGGTTTCCAGAGAACTCAGACTTGCCTCTAGCGAGGAAGCGTCTGCCATGAGCCTGCAGGCAAGACAGCATCTTTTCTTCCGCTGTGTCCCTCATGCCTGGCACAGTGTAGGAGCTCAAGATAAGCTTGTTGACCTGAGCAGACCCAACCAGCTCCTCGGTGTCCACGCCAGCTATTTTCTGCATCTCCTTGACTCTCTACCTCCTTCCCCTTCAGAATTCTGGCTTGCCCCCAAATATGCCCATTTTCTCTACTTAGCAAGGTGGGTATTCAGCACAGGTGTGCTGCACATTAAGTAAAACTGGTGTTAGGAAAAGTCTGTATTGTTTAAAAAATAAGTGAGGGTGATTGTTTCTCTTTATAAAAGGCTGCTAGCCTCGGTTTCTTTAACAAGGAAGCTCCAAGCACAGTCACAGAGAGTACATGCCTGCAGTGCTGATCTTCAAACTGAATGTGATTACCTCGAGACTGTCTGTACTGTCTTCTTTATATTTTTATATTTTATATATTATTTAAATTTCATATAATGAGAATGTCTCATACATTCATAAAAATCAAAAAGAAAACAGAAATTATTACATGCACAGGAATGTTGATTGCAGCACTGTTTACAATAGCAAAGACCTGGAACCAACCCAAATGCCCATTGATGAGAGACTGGACAGGGAAAATGTGGCACATATACACCATGGAATACTATGCAGCCATCAAAAACGATGAGTTCGTGTCCTTTGTAGGGACATGGATGAACCTGGAAACCATCATTCTCAGCAAACTGACACAGAACAGAAAATCAAACACCGCATGTTCTCACTCATAGGCGGGTGTTGAACAACGAGAACACATGGACATAGGGAGGGGAGCATCACACACTGGGGTCTGTCAGGGGGAAATAGAGGAGGGACAGTGGGGGGGTGGGGAGTTGGGGAGACATAGCATGGGGAGAAATACCAGACACAGGTGAAGGAGAGGAAGACAGCAAATTACGCTGCCATGTGTGTACCTATGCAACAATCTTGCATGTTCTTCACATGTACCCCAAAACATAATATGCAATTTTAAAAAAAGAAAACAGAAATTATTTTCATTGTGGGAGAAACAAGGAAAAATAATAGGCTTCCTGGTGACTTTATTTTTAATCTCCAAATAGATTTTTTAAAAAAAGTAGGGCCAGGCATGGTGGTGTATGCCTGTAATCCCAGCTATTTGGGAGGCTGAGGCAGGAGAATCCCTTGAACCTGGGAGGCAGAGGTTGCAGTCAGCCAAGATCACGCCATTGCACTCCAGCCTGGGCAACAAGAGTGAGACTCCATCTCAAAAAAAAAAAGGTAGAGTCACACACACAGACACAAATCCCAAATCCCTTAATCTCTAGGCTCACTAGCAAGAACAAATTGCACATTTGTAGGACTCTATGCCCAAATGCATTTTAAATCATTCAATTTGAAAACTGTTTCTTTCACTATAACTCTCCAGGAGCAAATGTTTTAGAAACAAGGTTAGCCATCCAGGCACTACTGTGACACTGAAGACGTAGACAAGGATCAAACTCACAGTCAAGAAGCCTCAAATCCCAATCCACACAGTAAAGTAACTCTCAGCAAGTCAATGGAGCTCGTGGAACTTCCACTGCTTTGACTGTAATGAGATCATCTCTGCACCCCCACAGCTTTCCAGAAAAAGGGGAAAAAATGAGACAACATATGTACATTTGCTTTAAAAAGCACAAGACTAAAGTGACCATAAGAAGTGGTAGAGGGGTTAGGATGACTAATCTTATTCCAGTAGCAGCCATTCCCCCATCCTTTGCTGTCCCTGCCCTGTCCCTGTGATCACAGCCATGCTGGTGTGAATTCTGTCCCTCTGCCCCCCGCCCCACCACACGCGCTCTCCAAATGCTGTCCTCCATCCTCATCAGGCAGAACCGATTCCCAAGCTCCGGTGCTTTCTGCCCCTTCCTCCTTCAGGTATAAATCCTGGACGGCACTGAGTTTTTACATTAACGGGCAAAGATCACCACTGTTCGGAAGCCCAAACCTACATACTCTTTCCTAAATATACATTTTTTTTGTACTTTTTCATATTATTTTTTAAGGAGGGATATCTCAAAAATTATTTTAAAGGATTTGATTACCCAAGCTGGAGACTTCTTTTCTTAACATGTTTTCGGACATAAAGAGCCACATCATCCATTGGCTTACATCTTCTAATACAGAGACTAAAAATCACTTTCGCCTATATTAAATCCCATTACATGTCTGCCAAGTGGGAGGCAAATTGTCTCAAATCCATGAGTCTTCTGCACCATGGATAATATGGTTTGGCTGTGTCCTCACCCAAATCTCATCTTGAATTGTAGTTCCCATAATCCCCATGTGTCATGGGAGGGACCCAGTGGGAAGTAATTGAATCATGGAGGCAATTACCTCCATGCTCTTCTCATGATAGTGAGTGAGTTCTCATAAGATCTGATGGTTTTAGAAGGGGCTTCCCCCCCTTCACTCAGTTTTCATTCTTCTCTCTCCTGCCACCATGTGAATAAGAACATGTTTGCTTCCCCTTCAGCAATGATTGTAAGTTCCTGAGGCCTCTGCAGCCTTGCAAAACTGTGAATCAATTAAACCTCTTCCCTTTATAAATTACCCAGTCTCAAATATGTCTTTATCAGCAGCATGAGAACAGACTAATACAATGGATCATCAGGTATCTTGGATTTAATCCCACAGCTTGTGAGTGAGGGTGGTCAGGCCAGAACTGGAAGCTCCATGCCAGATCTGCTTGGTCCACTTTTTTTTTTTTTCTCAGTAAAAAAAAAAAACACCTTTTTTTTCCAATAGCTAAGAAGACTGTGGGGAAAGTGTCTGTTAATAACAAAGGGAACACTGTCTTTAGGATACTCCCCAGGGCATTTATCCTAAAGGACGGAAATTGATACACCAAAGAGATACCTACACCCTCATATTTATTCCAGCACTATTCACGATACTCAAGATTTAGAAACAACGTAAGTGTCCACAAACAGATGAGTACATAAAGAAAGTGTGGTACATATACACAATGGAATAGTATTCAGTCATAAAAATAAATAATGAAATCTTGTCATTGGCAGCAACGTGAATATGCCTGGAGGACATCATTTTAAGTAAAATAAGTTAGGCACAGAAAGAAAAATACCAGATTTTTTTTGCTCATATGTGGGAGCTAAAAAAAGATTGAGCTGGCCGGGCGCGGTGGCTCAAGCCTGTAATCCCAGCACTTTGGGAGGCAAAGGCGGGTGGATCACGAGGTCAAGAGATCGAGACCATCCTGGTCAACATGGTGAAACCCCCGTCTCTACTAAAAATACAAAAAAAATAGCTGGGCATGGTGGCGCGTGCCTGTAATCCCAGC
>NW_016107460.1:1235907-1268423 GCF_001604975.1 Cebus imitator | reverse complement strand
AAAACTCCATCTCAAAAAAAAAAAAAAAAAAAAAAAAAAGATTGCGCTTAGAGAAGCAGAGAGTAGAGCTGTGGTTATTAAAGGTGGGAATGGTAGTGGGGAAGGGAGGATAGGAAGAGGCTGGCTAATGGACACAAAGTTACAGCTAGATGGGAGGAATAAATTCTAGTGTCCTGTAGCACTGTAGGGTGAATACGGTTAACAATAATTTACTGTTATTTTCAAAAGCTAGAAGAAAGGATTCTGAATGTTCACAACAGCAAGAAATGATAAATGTTTGAGGTGATGGAAACACTATTCGAGTATTGCACACTATATATTGAAATATCACCCCATACCCCGGAAATATGTACAACTATTATGTGTCAACTAAAAATAAAACAAAAAGAAAAAATACATTTCCCCAGGACCTGGCAGCAAATATCCCATTGAAAGAAAACTGGATTCCCAATTTTGCTTTTATAAAAATCTCTGATTTTCATCTTCTCAAGCAATAATAGCATCTTTGTCTAAGGAAAAAATCTGGTTTACTTATATGATTTGACTTATAGCTGGTGAGGAGAGGAGTAGAGCGTAGTCGATGTTGATCAGTATCATCAAATCAGTATCGTGGAGTAATTAAAAGCTTAGACTTTAGAGTCTGAAACTCTAGGGTCCCTTTCCCAACTCAGCCACATGTACCGTGTGGACATAGACTAGTTATTTATCCTCTCATTGTCTCAGTCGCCTCATCCATAAAGCGGAGCTGAGACACCTGACTCAGAGTGTTGGCAAAATGAATTCATGAAAGCCAATGCAGGATAAGGAGACTGCTGCATAGTGAGCAAATAAAAACAGTGTCATCATCATCAACCGTCAACAACCACAAACTTCCAATCACCTGCTACATTCAAAGACCTGCCCAAGGCACTGAGAGATGTTCACAGTTCTTTTTAGGAAGAATGTTTGAAAGATTTGAGAGGCATCTGTCAAGTATAACAATGGATTTGAAATAGGAAAAACTATCGGTATCATCACTTTTCTAACCTACAAGCAAATTGCATCACCTAAGCATTAACTTTCAACTATACAAATAATGCAAAGTAACTAGTTTAGAAAGCAAGTAAGAGCAAAGAAGCATCCATTTGCCTGGACATTTGTTCACTGGTGGTCCCTATGCTTAAGTTGGTTATTTCTTAGGGGCTGGCCACAATCCCATTGGATGAGAAGCTTACAACCATCATAGTCTTACTTCTGCTACTTTAATTTCCAAGTTCACTGGGGCAACACTATAGCTAAATATCATGACTAGAGATGAATGTTTAGCTACACACACACACACGCACACGCACACGCACACGCACACGCACACAGACACACCCCCTTCCCTCCATGACATCCTATGTCACTATCACCTTCAACTGCAACTTTCTATGGAATTTTATCCACTTCTCTGTTCCTTTGTTCTGGAACATCCTCCTTTTTTCACCAAACATGGAGTCATGTCAGCTACTCTTCTTTATTACCATACAGAATGGCTTGTACCTCATAATGTAGGAATGTTCTGTGCTATTGCTGCAGACCATTAAACTTTAAAGCAGGGAATAGCATTCATGTTTCTTCTTCTTTGGAAGAAGACAAAGCACTGACTCCACTGCCATTTGTATCATAATTTACTTACATTATAGCCCTGAAAACATTCTACCGCTTTGGCCCAAATGGCTTCCTTGAGGGAGGAGCACAGGTTTCTACAGCAGAACAACCATGTTAGTTCTCAGGGTCAACCAACATATGGTACGGACTCTGGCTCCCAACAGCTGCTGCTTTGCTCCCCAGATTAAGGGCCATTACTATAGATCAGCCATCCTCACCACCCATAGATCAATGGACCAATCTGGAAGGAGCCACTGGTCAGCTTTATACTTAGAAGGCAGTTACAAGATGAGCAACAGAGGGTAGTGACCTTACTGAATGCTCTCAGTACTTCTACTCATCCAGAGACCTATGAGGCTGTGAGTAGCCAAACTGAAGTGCTGAAGAGTAGAGTGAAATGGAAATAGATCTATTATGAGACAGAAGGTCTTAGAGCCCAAAATTAACTTACTCCAAACATCCATCTTTGCTCCCAGTCCAAAAGTCATCCAACATAACTCACCCAGTGCCAACTTCCGGAGTATTAACGAATAGCTGCCACTTTCTGCTAGACCATTCTTTGTCAGAATATAATTCTGTAAGCCCCCTGTGAAATTTTCAGAACCCTAGGGGGAGGGAGCCTGTCTCCTCTATCTTTATATTCCAGTTCTTAGCACAAATGGCTGGCACAGAGCAAGCTCACCATAGATATTTGCAAAACGAGTTGAGGAAAAGCAAACATCCCACTCCTGGGCTTCGTTTTCTCAGGAATCCCCAAGCTTTTGAGGAATGGCGGAATGACCTTCTAACTGCGGTCACATCATGACTAGAGATGAATGTACAGCACACACACACCCTCCCCTCGTGACACCCCATTGTTTCCCTAAGCCACAGTCAAGTACTAGGATGCAGGCTTTCTGGAATGCACCTCCCTGGAATTCCTAGCATATGTTGATTCTGTGAGTAACCGTCAGACACCGGCTATCACTATCTGTCATCAGATAATATCCTTTTCCTCCCACTAGCCAACTGGATTTTGAACCTGAAATATCCTTAGAAGGATATTTTCATTTCGGTTCGTAGTCTGGCTGCAGCCTCAGCCAGGCAGGCAGGCAGGATACAAGGGTCACCACATATTCCTGCTGGCTCCGGGAGGCAGCGCCATGGGCTCTCACCCTCAGGGCCTTGCCAGCCAAGATCCACCCATCCCCACAGCATTCTTCTTTCCAAGGGCCTCTCTCACCAGCCAACTTCCTCTTCACCCTATTATTCTGAGGCACTTGGCTCTCCCTTGTTCCTGTGGGGTGGCCTAAGTGGGTGGCTACTTTTTACATGTCACAAAACTGCACTTCATTTTCTACCATCTGGCCTTCTCCGATACACTGGCTATATGATCTGGTTTGCCACTCTCTCCAGTGTGATTTAAGAATTTCTTCCCTGAATGTGCTATCCAGATACCAGGCTCCAGTGTGGAGCAACAAGGGTAGACTTCTTGTCAAAACTGTGCCAGAGGTTAACACCACTGTAAGGCAAGTGTCCCTCCACTCTCCAGGGACTCCACACCCTTGGAATGGAACAAGGAGGAAAGCTATAATTGGGTCCCCTACAGCAGAGACTCAGGGCTGGGGCCAATCTCGCTGGGGTCCTGGGGTGACACTAGATTCATATCTCTTTATTAATTCCACTGCCAAAAATTCAAGAATGTATCCATTACTTCTTTTCAAATATTTTATCTTCTTTATCTGTACTACTTTTATAATTGAATGTTTTGTTACAGATCACTTGTTATTATCTGAATATTTCTACGGATTTCCTATGGAAATGTATGAAAATAATTCTTTCTATGGTGCATTTACACTTTCGTAGGCTGCATTATCAAGTATATACTGGACAAGAGACGGCTTATATTTTGACAAGGCATTGATGACAGTTGAATCTTCAGCTTAAAATTTTACATATCTGATGGTGGGAAGAATTTGTCACAAAATAGTTTCTGGCCCCTTTCTTTTTTCTTTTTTTTAAGACAGAGTTTCGCTCTTGTTATCCAGGCTAGAGTGTAATGGTATGATCTCAGTTCACCACAACCTCTGCCTCCTGGGTTCAAGCAATTCTCCTGCCTCAGCCTCCCAAGTAGCTGGGATTACAGGCATGCACCACCATGTCCAGCTAATTTTGTATTTTTAGCAGAGATGGAGTTTCTCCATGTTGGTCAGGCTGGTCTCAAACTCCCGACCTCAGGTGATCTGCCTGCCTCGGCCTCCCGAAGTGCTGAGATTACAGGTGTGAGCCACCACACCTGGCCACTTCCGGTCCCTTTCATTTGAAACGTTGATCATCTTCTATTATCCACACACTGCTGGTGCCAGGTCCCATCGTGCCTGTTCACCTCCGCTCAGTCATGGATCTGGCTGAGTCAGCACAATTGGCATTAGGAGCATTTCTGTAAACCACCGCTACACAAGCGTGGCTAGGAATAGCTAACTATACACAGATGCGACTGTGTACCCCTCTAATCCAACCTAAATGTCTGCTTGACTCCACCTCCCTTAGTCTAATCCCAAAAGCACCTGCAGTCACCAGTTCAAGAAGGGAGTATATTGGAGAGGAAAGTGCACTATAAAGAGGTCGTGGTCTTAACCAATTAATATTTCACGTATCTTACTTGTATAAATTTTACAAAAATGTACAAGCACATGAACAGTTTACTGGACCCTGATATGGCTGTGAGGGTGAAGGGGCCTGAGCCGAGGCTTTGATTATCTTTATGGAAATCCACTCTGTCAGTCAGAACAGACGTAGCCAAGGAGCAATGAGCTCCATTACCCAGCAGCTACTGGCTGAACAGGCATCCCTGAATGTTGACTGCTAACATTCATAAACATCTGTACATGTTTATGACCGAAGACCAGATTCCCACTCTAACTTGTTCCAAGTTCTGTTTTGCCATCCTTTTCTTTCATTATATGTGATTGCAGCCTTGACCTGTACATAGCAGGCATTTTAAATATGTGGTATACATTAAGGGGCTTTCTAGGATCACAGAACATATCTCTCTACAAAGCAGGGTGTAAGAATAGCTTGGATTAAAGGCCAAACTGAACATCCTGAATGTTGACTACTGACATTCATAAATATCTGTCTGTGTCTATGACCAAAGGCTAGCCTCTCCCTCTACCTTGTTTCAAGTTGTCTCGCCATCCTTTTCTTTCATTAAACAGTTCCTGCTTGCCTTCCTTTAAACGCTCATTTGCTATAGTCTCAACCTCTTTCATTTTTATGTTATTGAAGCCTTGATCTGCACACAGTAGGTATTTTTAAATATATGGTGTATACTAAGAGGCTTTATAAAGACAGGGCTACAGAAGATATCTATCTCCAAAGGAGGATGTTAGAATAGCATGGATTAAAGGGCAAAACATATAGGTCAGGTAAAGGAAGGGATTAAGCAGTCAACTGATAAGCCAACCTACCAAGCCACGGAGAGTCCTAGGAAGCGTTTCCTGCCCTCAGATCAGGTCAGGAGCCAGACTTTTGTGTTTGTGTATAGGTTTCTCCTCTACTGGAATGTGCATGTGTTGATGGCAGGACCTGCATCCTTCATCTCAAGTGTCCAGCATGGTACATGTGCAATCAGCTTTATCAAACACATGAATGAATGACCAAACATGGAGAATGGTCCATTTTGTTGACGGTTAGGATTGTTGATGATTAGGAGTCATTGGAAACCTTGGCAAGTGTGATTCTGGCAAAGGTGAGGCAGAGGAAATCAGATCAGAGAAATTCCGGAAGCGTGTTGTTTATGAAGGAAGCTCATTGTGGATGCATGCTACAGGATGTAGGGAGTGAGGGGGACAGGAAGTGCAGTTCTGAACGGGGCCAAACATCTGGGTTTTATTTCATAAACGAAGGTATCCAAAAAGAGGGGGGCTGGGATCCAAAGAAAAGAAGAAGAGAGCTGGGGGGAGGGGTGCAGGAGGCAGAACAGGGAAGTGTCAAGATGAGGGTGACAAAAGGCCTTCCTGAAGCCGGTAACTTAATGGGCTTGTATGGTGCAGGGTCCCGGACCTTGGCCCCATGTAGGAAACACTGACCTCATGGGCCACAACACCAGCACAAGTGAATGAGCTTCCTGGTGAAAAGGAGCGACACCATCAGAGAGACATGGGAAGGGAGGCGTCAGAGGCACCAGGTAACGGGAGGGGAAGCAACACGCAGCACTACAGACCACAACGGTGGAGTGAGAATGCGCCAGAACGTCCTGGTGGGTGGCAAGCCGCATTCTGCCTCCGCCAGCTCATCAACACAACACGGGTTCTTTTCGTCTTTCCTCTAACCACAAATCATTCATTAATTTTGTTTAGTGTCCTCTGGGATTGCCATCCTCCCATTTCCATTGAAGATTCCTGAACTTAACAGAACTGTTCAGTGGGTTATAACCAGACCTGAAAGCAGTGAGGGAGGACCACACACACACATTTCATGATGACTCTGTAGCTTACATGCACCCGGTAGCCCTTTCTCAGATGGGTGCATATTTTACCTAAGTGAATTACCCTGGAGTTGTGACTTTCTAATTTTGTCTTAATTAAATGTGTTTCCTCTCCCAATTAGCCAGGTCTATATTGAGTTTTAAGGTAACTCTCCAAGGTGCCAGCATTCTCCCCAACTCACTGTCTCATGCAAATTAAGCGTCCACACATTCCACTTTTTCAAGTAAAAGAACCAGAAGGAAGAATGTTTATTCCCTCTTTAATTAGCTTTTTCCCCATTTTTTCTCATGCCTTTTTGATTTTTTGACATCAACACAAAGTGAACACAAATCTAGAAAGAGAGAGAGAGAGAACTTCATCTGGAAACAAAAGATAGAACCCTTTCCATTTCATTGGCTGGCAATAAAGACTGAAACTTCATCACCATGTTGCCTGGCAACCCAGGAAATATTGTTGTGATTAAACAAAAACTATCTGGAGTAAATGCACAATGAAACAGCCGAAAAGCATTATATCATCCTGCATTCCGCTATTAAGACATGAGCAGCAGAACATCCTGGGACAGTTCACCCCCCAAAACACAAAAAACAAATATATCGACGTAGCCAAGAGGCAGCCTAGAGGCCAGGAAATGCCCTGGATTAGGATCAGAAGTCCTGGGCAAGTCTCATAACCTTTGGGGCAGTCAGGGTTTTTTTCATGTGCAGAAAGAACAAGTGGAATTAATAAGCTCTGACATTTCATGTTTCAAAAGAAACAGTAAAAACTGGGAGCATTGTGCCAGTCATCTTTTTGAACGGCAGCGTTCATTTTAAGGGCCATGAACAGTGATCCACAGGCCTGAGGGGTGAAAGTCACCCATCTTGCCTTAAATAAAATCCACAGCGGGATCGGTTGGGTTCCCATAAGCTGTTGATGCCCCTGTTATTACAAGTAAGTCTCCTGGCTTAGAAAAGCAGAAGCTCAGTGTTATGAGAACGGCTCATCTCATTAAGACAAAAATATCTCCTAGAAATTTCTTTAAGGCTATTATAGCAAGCAACCTTGGAATCAAAGAGCCCTGGCAAAATTAAAGCAACTTGTTTGTGAAAATCACAAATGAGTAGACTTTTAAAAAAAAAAGAAATCCAACAAAAGAAGCCACAGATGAAAACTAAAAACCGCAGCAACAAAGCTTTGAAGAGTATAGTGTGGTGGCTAAAAACATTAAAATCAAAGACTCTGGGTTCAAATCCTGTCTTTACCACTGACTGGTTGGGCTGCTGTTGAAACTCTGCATCTCAGTTCCTCCATCTGCATGTGAGTATAAGAGTAGCACACACCCTTCATGTGTGCAGGAATGAAATGAGTTAGTAATGTGCTTAGAAGAGTAGCTGACACGGTCATTGCCATTTCAGCATAATCTCATAATTGCTAATACTAGAGCTAGAGTCAGATGGGCCTGGATTCAAAGCCTAGCACCACTAGTTATTAGCAGTCGACCTTTGGGCAAGCCTCTTAACTTCCCTCTAAGTCTCAGTTTCTTCATCCATAAGATGGGAATAATCATATAATACCTCATAGAGTTGTGAGGATTAAATGAGATAATGCTTGTGACATGTACAGCACAACATAGCGATCACAAATCACTACTGTCGAGGATTCATCTGGAAATCTATCTGCAATTTCTTTATTCATAGTTTTTCATTGTTTTTTCCATGCCATAAAAAATAACACTGGGCCAGTCATGGTGGCTCATGCCTGTAATCTTGATGTGGAGATCACTTGAGTCCAAAGTTCGAGAGCAGTCTGGGCAACAAAGCAAAACTCTCTCTCTACAAAAAATTTTAAAATTAGCTGGTAGTGCACACCTGTGGGCCCAGCTACTTGGGAGACTGAGGTGGGAGAATCACCTGAGCCTAGGAGGTCAAGGCTGCAGTGAGCCCATGTCACTACACTGCAGCCTGGACAACAGAGTGAGACCCTGTCTCAAAAAAACAAAAAACAAAACCCAAACAATAAATGGTTATGATGATAAATTTTATGTCATGTATATTTTATTACAACATTTTTACATTGAAAAAAGAAAACATCCAGACACAGTGGCATGTGCCTGTAGTCCCACTATGAGGGAGGCTGAGGTGGGAGGATTGCTTGAGCCCAGGAGCTCTGGGCTGTAGTGCGCTATGCCGATCAGGTGTCCATGCTAAATTTGGCATCGATATCATGACCTCCCGGGAGCGGAGGACCACCAGGTTGCCTAAGGAGGGGTGAACCGGCCCAGGTCGGAAACGGAGCAGGTCAAAACTCCGTGCTGAGCAGTAGTGGGATGTCGCCTGTGAATAGCCACTGCACTCCAGCCTAGGCAACATAGCGAGACACCATCTCAAAAAAAAAAAAGAAAAGAAAAGAAAAGAAAACATCGGTTGTCACAATATTTCTATGAGGAAAAAATAGTCTTTTCAACAAATGATGCTAGGAAAATTGGATAGCCACATGCAAAAGAATGAAGTTGGACCCTTTTCTCACACTTATTCAAAAATTTCCACAAAATGAGTCAACAACCTAAATGTAAAAGCCAAACTATCAAACTCTTAGAAGAAACATAGGCATAAGTGATTAGGCAATAGTGTCTTAGCTATTATGCCAAAAGCACAAATAACAAGCACAAAAAATACACAAATTGGACATGATCAAAATTATAACCTTTGCCCTTCAAAGGACACCATCGAGAAGGTTAAAAAAAACAACAACAACTTACAGAATGGGAGAAAATATTAGCAAATCATACATCCAATAAGGGACTTGTATCCAGCATATATAAAGAACTTTTACAACTCATCAATAAAAACACAAATTACCCAGTTAATAAATGGGCAAAGATCTGACTGGACATTTCTCCCAAGGAGACACACAAATGGTTAATAACCACATGAATACATTCTCAACATCATTAGCTCTTAGGGAAAGGCAAATCAAAGCCACAATGACATCGCTTCATACCCACCAGGATAAATATAATAAGAAAGACAGAAATAACAAGTGTTGGTGAGAATGTGCAGAAATTGGAACACTCATTTACACTGCTAATGGGAATATGAAATGATGCAGCCATTTGCTTGGAAAACAGTCTGACAGTTCCTCAAAAAGTTAAACATATAGTTACCATATGATCTGGCAATTCAACCCCTAGGTATATACCCAAGAGAACTAAAAACATGTCCATACAAATATTGTACACAAATTATCATAGCGGCATTATTCATAATAGTCAAAAGTGTAAACAAATACTTCTACCAATTCATGAATAAATGTATTATATTCAGAAAATAGAATAGCAGTCAACAATAAAAAGGAATGAAGTGCTGATAAATGCTGCAGTATGAATAAAACCTTGAAAGAAGCCAGTCACAAAAGACCACACATATTGTATGATTCCACAAAATCATACAATGCATCAGGATAGGCAAATCCAACAGCAGGAGAAAGTAGGTCAGTGGTTTCCTAGAGGTGAGGGAGATATGGGGGGGGGATACTGATTACGGGAAATGGGGAATGACTGCTGATAAGTACAGGGTTTCCTTCTGGAGTGATGAAAATGTTCTGAAACCGATCGTGGCAATCACTGCACAACTATGAATATACTAACAACCACTGAATTGTACACTTGAAATGAGTGAATTCTATGGTATGTGAATTATCTTTTAAAAGCTGTTATACGAAGTAATGGAATTGCTGGGTCGAATGATATTTCTGGTTCTAGGTTTCTGAGGGATTGCCACACTGTTTTCCACAATGGTTAAACTAATTTACACTCCCACCAACAGTGTAAAAGCGTTCCTATTTCTTCACAGTCTCACCAGCATCTGTTTCTTGGCTTTTTAATAATTGGCATTCTGACTGGTGTGAGATGGTATCTCACAGTGGTTTTATTTGCATTTCTCTAATGATCAGTGATGTTGAGCTTTTTTTCATGTTTGTTGACTGCATAAATGTCTTCTTTTGGAAAGTGTCTGTTCATATCCTTTGTTCAGTTTTTAATGGGGTTGTTTGGTTTTTTTCTGGTAAATTTGTTTAAGTTTCTTGTAGAGTCTGGATATTAGCCCTTTGTCAGATGAATAGATTGCAAAAATGTTCTCCCATTCTGTAGGCTGTCTGTTCGCTATGATGATAACTTTATTTTGCTGTGCAGATCTTTAATTAGATCACATTTGTCAATTTTTGCTTTTGTTACCATTGTTTCTGAAGTTTTCATCACGAAATCTTTGTCCATCCCTATGTCCTGAATGGTATGGCCTAGATTTTCTTCTAGGGTTTTTTTTTTTTAAGTTTTGGGTTTTACATTTAAGTCTTTAATCCATCTAAAGTTAATTTTTGCATAAGACATAAGAAAGGGGTCCAATTTCCATTTTTCTGCAAATGGGTAGCCAGTTTTCCCAGCACCATTTATTAAATAGGGAATCCTTTCCCCATTGCTTTTTATTGTCAGGTTTGTCGAAGATCAGGTGATTGTAGATGTACATTCTTATTTCTGAGATCTCTATTCTGTTTCATTGGTTCATAAAGGAATATAAATCATTCTATTATAAAGATATGTGCATTTGTGTGTTCATTGCAGCACTATTCACAATATTAAAGACATGGATTCCACCCAAATGCCCATCAATGGTAGACTGGATAAAGAAAATGTGGCACATATACACCACAGAATACTAGGCAGCCATAAAAAGGAACGAGATCATGTCCTTTTCAGGGATATGTATGGAGCTGGAAGCCATTATCTTCAGCAAACCTATACAGGAAGAGAAAACTAAACACCATATGTTCTCACTTATAAATGGGAGTTGAACAATGAGAACACGTGGACACAGGGAGTGGAACATCACACACTGGGGCCTGTCCTGGGGCAGGGGGAAGGAGAGCATCAGGAAGGATAGGTAATGGATGCTGGTCTTAATGCTAAAGTAATGGGTTGGTAGGTGCAGCAAACCACCATGGCACACATTTACCTGTGTAACAAATGTGCAATTCCTTACATGTATCCAGGAACTTTAAATTAAATTAAATTTAAAAAAAATTTTAAAGACAAAAAAAATTAAAAAGCTGTTATAAAAAATTAACAACGAACATAATCAGAAGCCTCCTCAGCTTGGAGGACCAATTCTGTAGACCTTCAGATGGGCTCAGGCTCATCTCCCAGCAGAAGCAGTAAGGGCTGACAATGGAACTGTCTGGAAGGCCCCCGAGATGGAGAGAACCTGGGAGAGATTCTGGACCAATTGCTGAATATGTGCGAGTTCCCTGCACCCTTTCCCTTCTTCAGTTTCATGGTCAAAAGGTTGTTCAGTTTCACGGATGAATGAAGTTTGGAGATGCAGATAAACTGTGCACCCAGCCCTCTTCCCCCAGTAAAATAGGACTGGTCACATCACAAGTAGATGTTCATCTTCCTTGCTCAAGCTCAATCCCATGAATCCCGTCTACCTGTAACAATTGGCAGGAGTGCACCATGAGGTAGACTGCGCTTTGGAGGATGGCATCCCAAGGGAGTTGAAGGTGAGGAAACTAGCAGTGAGCTGCTGGTCAACAGTGTGCAAATTGTGAAGACCTCTGCTGGGGTATTTGTAGCTTACCTCAAAAAAGAGTCCCAAGGGTTTGTGTTTTTAGGTGAAAAACATTGTCTACACATAGTATTACTGCAGATTCTTCCTAAGAACCTACTAGCTAAAATTTTGTGTGTGTGAGATTGTGGAAAAGAGCTCAATATTAGAGCAGAAAAGATAAAAGACTTAAGGAAAATTTTAAAAAATCTTTCCCTCTTTCTATTACTCCTTTCTTTCTCGTATTTCATGTCTTCTTTCTTCCTTTGCCTCTCTTTCCCTTTTCTGGCCTGCAGTCACCTTGCTCTCTCATGTCTGGTCACAAGATGTTTCAGTTAGCGGCTTATGAGCATCTTAGAAAATGTATGCTGATACGTACCATGGCACCTCACATGAAATGGGAGCTCAGGCCAGGCACAGTGGCTCACACCTGTAATCCCAGTACTTTGGGGCGATCACCTGAGGTTGGGAGTTTGAGAACAGCCTCACCAACATGGAGAAACCCCATCTCTAGCAAAAATACAAAATTAGCCAGGCATGGTGGTGCATGTGTGTAATGCCAGCTACCCGGGAGGCTGAGGCAGAAGAATTGCTTGAACCTGGGAGGTGGAGGTTGCAGTGAACCAAGACTGTGCCATTGCACTCCAGCCTGGGCAACAAGAGCTAAACTCCATCTCAAAAAAAAAAAAAGGGAGCTCAAAAATAATTACTGTTATTTGAATTAAATGCTACTGCACAGCGATCATCAGTTACAGAGTTTGAGCCCAATTTCTGTGGGTTGGTACCATCTCCTTGGGTTTTTAAGAAGTCCTCTGAGAGATGTACCTTAGACCCTGTCCCTTATGTCTGACTGGTTATCTTCCAAGCTGTTACTTGTTCATATGTGTATTCCTATTCTTTCCAAGTCTATTCCTGGGAAAACACATCAAAGCATTTCATTCTTCTAAGTCAGAGACGGGATCAGACTGTATTTTCTGAAGATGGCCACATTTTTGTGGATCCATTCTTACCATGTGAAAAACGCCTAGACATAGTATTACTCAGATTCCTCCTAAGAACCAACTAGTTAAAATTCTGTGGGTGTGAGATTGACATCAAGAAATGGGGTCTATGTTCCCTCCCTCTGGATGTGAGTGGACCTTTGTAACTCCTCTACCAATAAAGTATGGCCATGTGATCTCTGAGGTCAGAACATCAAAGGTAATACAGCTTCCATCTGGATCTCCTTCTCTTGGGACATACGAACTGGTATTCATGAGCCACCGTGTAAGACTTTTGGCCGTCAAAGCTACTATAATGGAAAGACAATACGGAGACAGCACATAGAGAGTACTGAGGAGCCCCAGCTGTTCCAGCCCTCACCTGTTCGTAATCTTCCCAGCCTAGCCACCAGATTTGAGTGAGTGAGGCTACAGATGATTCCAACTTCAGCCCTCAAGCCAGCCTATTCAATACTAAGTGGAGCAGCAACAAGCAATCCTGGCCCAGACTGAAGATTTGTGAGCAAAATAAATGTTTTTAAGCCACCAAGTTTTGGAGTGAATATTACAGAGCCATGTGACTGGAAGAGTGTCCGCCCCTAGACCAGGAGAAAGTAAGCTATTCTCTGAAGTATAAATCTTCAGCTCCTCCGTCACACCTTAACAGGTCTCCCATCTGTAAGTCATCATCTGACTGAACCTCCTGCCGCAGAGTGTGTTACTATGGGGCCTGCCCCCAAGTCACTCTCAGGCAGCAGCTGCTCTGCAGGGCAGGGCTGGAACAGAGAGAAGGCGGTTAAGCTAGTGCCTCTCAAATACCTCACAGATGTCATCCACGGGAGGTGACATCTCCCTATGTTTTAGGGATACAAACATATACGGTAAAATTATGAGGGAAAAAAAAAAACAAGAGAATGATCAATAAGAAATTCAGTGTAGAACAAGGGAAGAGGTCAGGCACACAGGTAGTGAATGTTAAGTTCAAAGGTGCTCATTGGACTATTATGCTTCCTAACTTACATATACATTACCTATATTCCTTTGTGTGTATAAAATATTGCATAGCAAAAAATAAAAGACTAAAAATAAATGTTAGGTTAATAAATGTTTCTAACTTAAACACAAAAACAAGAACCGCTTGGCCCCACCCCATGAGTTACCCTGCCCTGCCCTCACTACATAATCTGTCTCGTGCTGACTCCACTTCTGCCCCATTCACGTGGCTCTATCCAATTTCCAGCCCTGGTCCCCTCTTACTGTGGCCTACCTGGTTTCCTGTCCCCATTTCTTCCTCCCATGATATGCTCTGCTGTCCAGTTTTGTTTTGTTTTTTTTTCTTTTTGAGACAGGGTCTTGCTCTGTCACTCACGCTGAAGTGTAGTGGTGCTATCATGGCTCACTGCAGCCTTGACCTCCTGAGCTCAAGGGTCCTCCCACCTCAGCCTCCCATGGAGCTGGGACCACAGGCGTGCACCACCACACCCAGCCAGATTTTAAAAAAAAAAAAATTTATTGAGACAGAGGTCTCATTTTGTTACCCAGGCTAGACTCCAACTCCTAGGCTCAAGGGATCCTCCCACCTCCATCTGCCAAAGTGCTGAGATTACAGGCGTGAGCCACCACACCCCACTCAGTTAGCCTTCTTAAGGCATCACTCTAATCCTGCCTTTCACAGCTCAGTCTCTTTCAGAACCCCTGGTGACCCCCGCATTAAAATCCAGAGCCCCAGCTGGGCACAGTGGCTCATGCCTGTAATCCCAGCACTTTGGGAGGCCGAGGCAAACAGGTCACTTGAGGCTAGGAATTTGAGACCAGCCTGGCCAACGTGGCAGAAATCTCGTCTCTATTAAAAATACAAAAAATTAGTTGGGTGTGGTGGTGCGTGCCTATACTCCCAGCTACTTGGGAGGCTGAGGCAGGAGAATCACTTGAACCCAAGAGGCAGTGAGCTGGTATCATGCCACTGTACTCCAGCCTGGGAGACTGAGACTCCTTCTCAAAGAAAAAAAAAAAAAAATCCAGAGCCTTACTTCCTTAGCCTGGTAGTCAAAGCCCCCACCATCCAGATGTTTCCTATTCATGATGCTCCAGCCAAGCCATGCCACTTCCCATTCATGTCTCCTGATCTAGGGAGAGGTTTAGACACCTTGATTTCAGACTTCTGGCCTCCGAAGCTGTGAGAGAATGCATTTCTGTTGTTTTAAGCCACCCAGTTTGCTGTACTTTGTTACAGCAGCCCAGGAAACTAACATAATGTCTAAAAATCTGAAATACTGGCTTCTCTGGCACAACTAAACCCTTGGGAGAGGCATACTGGGAGAAGGCTCTTGGTGCCCCAGAAGAGACCCACACCACCTGTTCTACCTATCCTGACCAGGCAGCGTGGCAGGGGAGGGGAAGGAGCAAGACTGAGAGGTGAATGGACCTTCAGCCATCACCATCGACAACTTGTAAAAATGTGGAGACCAATGAACACCCACTAACCTCTTTTTGCACTGGCCTTGTTCAGCTGCCTGCTGAGTGGGCTGAGAGCAAAGTCAGGTGCAGTCATGAATACATGAGCCAGTGCAGTGGTTATTAACATTTTGGTGTCATTGATCCTCAAAGAACATGGTGTGACCTGGGGATTTCCTTCCCAGAAACAGGCAGATACTGAAATCTGCATACAGTTTCAGGAGTTTCACACCCCCCTGAAGCCTCTCCATAGAGGTAAGAATCTTTGATCTTCTAATCAAACTATGAAGTGTCCAAATTTAAACTTATAGAAGAGTTACACTTCCAACCAAGTCAAATCCCAGCGCTCCCCTTTCACTAAGAAATTTACTTAAACTCCTCAGCCTCGGTTGTCTTGTTTGAAAAATGAGAAATGGTGATACTACTTCCCAGAGTTACTGTCAGGATTAAATCAAGTAATGTCAGACTCCTGAAGTGCCCTAGACTTCCCTTCCAAACCCTGAGTCGCCTTGTAATCATTCAACTTAAGCAGTGCTCAGTAGCCATCACCCAGTAAATTGTAAGCTTCGGGAATGCCTTATTCACAACCGGATTCCCTGGGGCTCTGACTGTCTTGTTCAGCACGGTACCTCGTGCATGGCATATACTCAGTAAATGGTGCCTCTTATGAATATCCAGCTCAAACTGGTAATGACAAGGAAGCATTGCTAGACAATGAAAGGGTATCTGCTAAAACATCTGCCTTCAGAAAGCTATTGTGGACTCCTCGGAAGAAGAACAAGTGTTATCTTCTTTCTTGGTTGATATCCCCAAACAAAGAAGTGAGGGATTGTTGCAAGACTCAAAGTCCATCACTCCCACAGAGCACCAGGAAATGGTTCTCTTCCCTCAGATTCCCCCACCCCAGTTCTGATCCACATAGAGGCTTCTGAGACTCAACCCAATCTGTGAGTCTAAATGGACAAGACAACAGCTGCTGAGTGGGAGGCAGCACCATCTCTGGTGAGAGGCCCCAGCCCTTTCCCAAGAAGGTGTTACTTTTGATTTCCTTCAAGTGTGATCAAGGTGGGTGAAGGGTGGCTGCTGGAAGTCGAGGCAAGGTGTGGGCTGGCTGAGTCAGGGCTGGCCACGTTCCTCTTGGGAAATTCCCATAGGGAGGGAGCAGGTGGCAGTTGTCAACTGGGAAATTAACCAGGTGTGACTTTAAGATCAATGGGCAGATTGTACTCTGCCCGTGGAAAAACCTGGGTCTAATTAAGGGATTGAACTCTGGGTGGAAGTGAGATCCTGTGTTTGGAATGAAGTCCTTCACCCTGGCCTTCTCTGTCCAAGTGATACTATTTCTACCTCTCTAGTTCACAGGCATGTTGTTAGAATAAATCAAGTGAAATGATAAATGTATACATTTTAAAACTGAAAAAGCGCTTACGGAATAGGTTAATAAAATAGTATATAAAAGAATTAGTCAGATTTTCTTATTGTTACTTCAAAGGTTTAATTAAAATGCTATTGAAAAGTATTCATGCAATTTATGATTATTAATTTGCCTCCTCTTAGCACCACGGAGTAATTTCTCCATTTTAGGAGATGGAGCCCAGGCCAAGGAATCAGGATCTGTAGGTGACTAATTTGATTAGCCGTGTTTGCTTCAGAGCACCAAATCACAAAGGAACAAAAAAATACCAGAGCTGCCCAACAATAAAAAGATTTCTTAGACACATTTTAAGCTTCCTCTCAAATCCTCATCCCAAGTTTAAAAGACGGACTAGTAAACAAACTTGCATACAAGTATTAAAAGGTAGAAAGATCAGGGTGACATGAGACCCCATGAATGAAATCTAGAGACAGGGACTCGTTCCTCCCAGACCAAGATAAACTCCCAGGGAAAACTTCTCCTACAACCTGGAGACCACCCAGGACTATTTCCCAGGAGAGAAGGACAAACAGCTTTTTATCAATAATGACTACCGTTGTACTGGACATCAGCTATGCATTAGATACCTTCTCTGCGTTACTACTAGCCCTCAAACAAGTCCCAGTTTATAAATGAGATTGCGAGACCACGCATGACATGTAAGATCACAGAGGCTAAAGGAAGGTGGGCTCAGGGTTTGAACCGAGGCCTACCTGTTCTGTCAGCTCCCCTTTCTCAGCCTTGCTGTGGTTATTCACCATGAGACCCAGAGGAGGTGGCGCTGCCCGTGTTGGAGGTTGGGTGTGATCCAGGAGGTCCAGCCAGGCATTTTTGCAGGCTGGGCTGTGCCTCTTCCCTAATCTGGGACAGTTATACTGCCAGAAGTCCAATATTAAACTAGACAACCCATTTTCTTAGCTTCCATCCAGTAAAATAAAAATTTTAAAACCAGACATGAAAAAATGTGGTTTGTTTTTACTTTTTATTATGGAAATTTTCAAATACACACCAAAGTTAAGAGAGTGGTAAAAGTTAACCCCTTGCCATAACCCACCTTCAACTACCACCGACATTTTACCATTCTTGTTTCATCTCTTCCCCCTATTTTCTGAAATATTTTAAGTAATCCCAGACCTCAAATCATTTCACCTGTAAATATTTCAGTATTGATCCTAATACATAACGACTTAAATTTAACATGACCGTGAGTCATGATCACTCTTAAGAAAAGTAATAATTCCTTAATGTGTTTGATTTTCCCTCAATTGTCTCCAAAATGTCTTCTTACAGTTGGTTTGAATCTGGTCCACATATTACAAAATCTGGTTGTTTTAGTCCTATGCAATTTCTTTTCTGTAAAAAAATATTTTGTAAATAAGGAAACATGATTGCTGGGTGGTCTGAGATTTCTTTCACAACGAATTTAGGAAGACAGAACCACCCAAGCAAATCAAACTACATTATCCAAGCAGTGTACCTCATGTTAGTTGAAATTATTTCAGCACTAAGAATTGATTCCTGGCCAGGTGTGGTGGCTCATGCCTGTAATCCCAGCACTTTGGGAGGCCGAGGTGGGTGGATCACCTGAGGTCAGGAGTGCGAAACCACCCTGACCAACAAGGTAAAACCCCATCTCTAAAAAAAAAAAAATGTATATATATATATGTGTGTGTGTGTGTGTGTGTGTGTGTGTGTGTGTGTGTGTGTATAAAAGAATTGATTCCTATTCTTGCTGTAGGCACAGGGTGGATTTTCCTTGTAATGAGCAATGTGTGCACCAATGAGGGAAACAGAAGGCACATGGAATGGGTGTGAAGCGAACTTGGTGATCACCTTAACAGTCCATGCAGTTGTTCTCAAGTAAAAGAAGTGTTTCCTAAAAAATAAAAACAGTATATGCAGCAACAACAATAATGGCAATCAGTTGAAATATGCAAATATCTTTTAAATTAACAATATGTTTAATACTCTCTCTCCTTTAGAAAATAAGGCATATGTGTTGACGTCATTTTTGTGTTTTGTGATTGACACATGAGAAGATGGCTCCAGGATAATCAATATTTGTACATTCCCAGGCCTCAGTTTCTTTAGCTTTGAAATGGTGGCGTCTGGTGTCGAGGTGTTGGTGATGATCTTTAAAGGGCTCTTCCAGTTAATCATCAGTAGTGAATACCATGGTGTGCCACCCAGACACCCCTTCAAGACTGAGACATTTATTTTCCAGATTGCCTGGAGTCTTAGCAGCTGATGGCTCACAGTTAAGTTCCTCCCCAAGAATGACTCTTGGCCCAAGCACATCCCTTTTCCAGGGGGCCACCCACAACCATCGACTAGTGGCTGCAGAACGTGTTAAGGTCAGGCCTCATGCTTCAGTTGAGAAAACTCTAAAAGGCCATCACTCTTTAGGATGGTCTCAGGCTCTAATGCAACTATTTCAGAGTCCAGTCCTGCCCTCTGCCCACTACTGCTTTCCTTACTTCTTACAGGTAATGTTCAAAAGAGCACGCCCCAATAAATTTCTCACACACAAATCTGAGTTTCAGAGTCCGTTTCCTGGGAACTGACCTGCAATAGCTTCTATAATTCCATGATCTGCTTCTACAGTTCATCAACCGAGACACCACTGCATTTATCTGATGCCCAAACCCGAACACTTACGGCTCAAGTGCAGCGGGCTGGCAGCCAGAAAGAAAATGGCTTCCTTCAGAATACAAGAGTTCTGAGGCACACAAAGCAGAGAGAACCACACCCAAGCCAAATTGGTACCCCAAATTCCTCAAGGGTCAGATCATTTTCATAATCCTGCACAGCTAAAACTGCCATCACAGTTGTGAACCCAGAAAAAAAGTGTTAGCAAAACTACCTAGAAATGATAAAGGCAACAATATTTCCACGTAATAACTAACAGAGCAGCCAGAGCGAGCCTTTTAAAATTAAAGCCAGGTCATGTCACCCCCAAACTCAAAACCCTCTAATGGAAAGTCATCCTTCTCATCTCACTCATAATATAATCCCAAATTTCTACCTCAGACTCCAAAACCTAACGTGCTGCTGCTAACCTCTCTGACCTCACATCCTACCATCCTTTCCCTTATTCAGTCTGCTACAACCAACACTGGTCTTCTCGCTGTTTCCAGAACATTCCAAGCCCACTCCTGCCTCAGGGTTTTTGCCCTTGAAGTTTCCTCTGCCTGGATTTCTCTTCCCCCAGTGGCTACATGGTTCCACCTGCATTTCCTTCAGGTCTATTATCAGATGTCATCTTATCAAGGATGCCTTCCTGCCTTTGCCATAGACAAGACTTCAAAATAGGGCGCTTGCTCCTAGGTTCACAAAATCTTTCGAAGGAATACCTGGGCACTTAGGTAGTTTAAGGGAAATAATTTTCAGAGCCTCAGGCTCTACCTGCATTCATTTCTAAATTTGAGTATCACTAGGGTCAAGTATCTTACAAGCTCCCATTTCTCACTCCCCCTTTAATAATAGATTCTTTTCCCACTTTACAAAAGACATATTTACCTGACCCTCATTTCAAATCTTATCGTCTATGCAAAATCTCCAGAGTGACAGGCAAAGGTTTATTTGAATGTTGAGGTTTTTGAGAATGTGCAATGACTCTGATGAGTAATAAAATATCTTTTTGTAATTCAAGTAGTTTCTAACTCATTACTTTCAACAAAACGAAAGGAGTCTCTAATAGAGTTATTCACTATAGATACCTAAAAATAATTCTGATGAAAGATCAGCAAGTGATTTCTGGCATTTAACTCGGAAGGAATTTAGAGAGTTGGGTAACACTGCTCTAACAGAAACTTGCCATGCTTATCTCCTTAGGGATGCAGACAAGATTTCCTTAGCACTTACATCTATAGAAATCAAAATAGTAATTGATGTTGAATCCTGTATCATTCAAGCAGTACGTCACACTCATCCATGGGCATTTGAACTAATTATGTTTTAAAAGGGAGACCTAGACTATTTCATAACCAGATGCATTTCCAACAAAATTGTGCTTTTTATGTCATAAGAAATTATTAAGGTTTTTGAGCATAAAAATAAGTTATATTAAGATAAAATTCTGGGGGGGTGAGTGAAATGGAAATACAAGTTCAGGGAGAATATGGGACGATGTTGAATGTTCTCACTACTAAAAATGGTAAGTATGTGAGCTAATGCATATGTTAATTAGCTCAACTGAGCCATCCACAATGTATACATGTTTCAAAACATCATGTTGTACATGATCAATAGATACAATTTTATTTGTCAATTTAAAAGCAAAATGAGAGAAAGAAAACTTAATGATGTAATATTTCCAATAAAGATGACCTTGTTTATGAGCTTTTAAATAGATAAATAGATGATGGTAGATATCAAATTAATATGGCATTTAGATGCCATTAGATACATTTTAAGAAAAGACGTAATCATTTAATTTTTCAGCAAAAGCAATACATTTTACAATATGCAGGAAGTTAATTCTTTATAACTACTTATGATAAAATTTAGAAGTCCATTTAAAAATGGTAAGAATTGGCCGGGCGCGGTGGCTCAAGCCTGTAATCCCAGCACTTTGGGAGGCAAAGGCGTGTGGATCATGAGGTCAAGAGATCGAGACCATCCTGGTCAACATGGTGAAACCCCATCTCTACTAAAAATACAAAAAATTAGCTGGGCATGGTGGTGCATGCCTGTAATCCCAGCTACTCAGGAGGCTGAGGCAGGAGAATTGCCTGAACCCAGGAGGCGGAGGTTGCGGTGAGCCGAGATCGCGCCATTGCACTCCAGCCTGGGTAACATGAGTGAAACTCCGTCTCAAAAAAAAAAAAAAAAAAAAAATGGTAAGAATTGTCACTATTGACCCCACAGAAATTAAAAGAATAATAAAGAAATTTTATGAAAAGCTTTATGCCCACAAATTTGATAACTTAGATGAAATGTACCAATTCCTTAAAGTCACAAACTATCAAAATTCACAAGAGAGAAATAGATCACCTGAATAGGCTTATAGCTATAAGAGAAATTGAATATTGATTTGCAGTAGCTTTGAAATTTACATTTAAAAAAAAGAAAAAAAGAGAAATTGAATAAATAATTAATAACCTTCTTCAAAGAAAGCACTAGGCCCAGATGGTGAATTCTACCAAACATTCCAGGAAGAAATGATATTAATTCTCCACAAGCTCTTCCAGAAAAATTGAAGCAGAGAACGCTCCCTAACTCATTCTATGAAGTCAGCATTACCTTACGGAAGAATAAGTTCTAGTGTTCTCTAACACTGTAGGATGACTATAGTTGACAATAATAAATCGTTTCAAATAGCTAGAAGGAGGACATTGAATGTTTCCAACACAGGGAAATTATGTTTGAGATAATGGAATGCTAATAACCCTGATCTGATCATTATATAGTATATGTATTACAACATCACTATGTAGCCCATAAATATATATAATTATTATTGTCAATTTAAAAATGTTTAATGATTGGCCGGGCACAGTGGCTCATTCCTGTAATCACAGCACTTTAAGAGGCCTAGGCGGGTGGATCAGGAGATCAGGAGTTTGAGACCAGCCTGACCAACATGGTGAAACCCTGTCTCTACTAAAAACACAAAAATTAGCCAGGCATGGTGGCACACACTTGTAAGCCCGGCCACTCGGGAGGCTAATGCAGAAGAATCGCTTGAACTCAGGAGGTGAAGACTGCAGTGAGCCAAGATCGTGCCACTGCACTCCAGCCTGGGCAACAGAGTAAGACTCCATCTCAAAAAAAGAAAAAGTTTAATGAAAAAAAAAAAGATATTGCCAGAAAGGAAAACTACCAACCAATATCTCCCATGAACACAGATGCAAAAAATCCCCAATAAAACATTAGTAAATTGAATGTAACCATGTATTAAAAAAAATTATAAACTATGGCCAAGTGGGACTTCTTCCTCCAGATAGTCCAGGCTGCTTCAGTATTCAAAACTCAATCAATGTAATGCACCACAGCAACAGACTAAAGAGAGAAAACATAAGATTTTATTAATTGATGGAGAAAAGTCATTTGACAAAACCCAGTACTCATTTATGATTTTTTAAACTCTCAGCAAAGTAGGAATAGAGAGAAATGGCCTCAACTTGTATTTTGTTTTTTGTTTTTAACTTTAGGTTCTGGGGTACACGTGCAGGTCATGCAGGATTGTTGCATAGGTGCATATGATATCCAGAATTTCTCCTCATGTTATCCCTCCCCACCCTTCCCACCCCACTGCTGTCTCTCCCCTAGCCCTCCCGAACTGTCCCCAGTGTGTGATGCTCCTCTCACTGAGTCCACGTGTTCTCACTGTTCAACACCCACCTATGAGTGAGAACATGCATTGCTTGATTTTCTGTTCTTGTGTCAGTTTGCTGAGAATGATGGTTTCCAGATTCATCCAAGTCCCTACAAAGGACACAAACTCATCATTTGTTACGGCCGCGTAGTATTCCATGGTGTATATGTGCCATATTTTCTTTGTCCAGTCTATCATTGATGGGCATTTGGGTTGGTTTCAGGTCTTTGCTATTGTAAACAGGGCTGCAATGAACATACGTGTGCAGGTGTCTTTATAGTAGAACGATTTATAGTTCTTTGGGTATATACCCAGTAACGGGGTTGCTGGGTCAAATGTAATTTCTATTTCTAGATCCTTGAGAAATTGCCACACTGTCTTCCACAATGGTTGAACTAGCTTACACTCCCACCAACATTTTGGGAAGCTGAGGCAGGTGGATCACTTGAAGCCAGGAGTTCAAGACTAACCTAGCCAACATGGTGAAACCTCATCTCTACTAAAAACACAAAAAAATTAGCCAAGCATGGTGGTGTGTGCCTGTAGTCCCAGCTGCTTGGGGGCCTGAGGCAGAAAAATCGCTTGAACCCAGGAGGCTGAGATTGCAGTGAGCCAAGATTGTGCCCCTGTGCTCCAGCCTTAGCGACAGAATGAGACTCCATCTCAAAAATAAATTAATTAATTGTTGCAAGAACATAAGAGCTTACACATTCACAAGTAATGTTAAGTTTACACTAAAAAGGATGAATTTATGATATGCAAATTATACCTCAATAACGCTGTGAAACAAAAAAAAAAAGGCACTTCCTAAAAATTGAAAGTGACACCTGTCAGGTGGATAACAGGTTTTTTCATAGCTGAGTGTGAACATCAGTCACATGCTCTGGACACAGAGCCAAAGAAAATGCCTAACATGTTCTTTGGATTTATCTGAGTGAGGCAATATAGCATGGTGGTAAAGAACGTGGTCTTCGGGGTTGGACGGATGGGCTCTGTTCAGCAAACTAAAGTAAATGTTTAGCCTTTCCAGAGTCCTCTTCAGGAAATCAGGAATAAAAAGACCTTCCTTGCAGGATAGATGCAGGGATTAAATGTGGTAATACAGTAAAGCTTGGCATCTAAGATTTCACCCCAAACCAGTGGCTACGATTGTTTCTAACACCAAGGCTTGCAGGAACCTGAACAAAAGGTGGAAACACTCTGTTTCACTGGCAAAAAAAATTTAAAATAGGCCGGGGTGCGGTGGCTCACGCCTGTAATCCCAGCACTTTGGGAGGCTGAGGCAGGTGGATCACAAGGTCAGGAGTTTGAAAGCAACCTGACCAATATGGTGAAACCCTGTCTTTACTAAAAATACAAAAATTAGCCAGGCGTGGTGGTGGGCACCTGTAATAACAGCTACCTAGGAGGCTGAGACAGGAGAATTGCTTGAACCGGGAGGCAGAGGTTGCAGTGAGCCAAGATTGCACCACTGCCCTCCAGCCTGGGAGACAGAGTGAGACTCCGTCTCAAAAAATAAAATAAAATAAAAATAAAAATTAAAAAAAATAGAGCACTTGGGCTGCCAGATGACCTGGCAAGGCACGCATCTGACGAACAGAATTTTCCAGTGATGATTCTGAATGATGAATTAGTTTAAAAGAGCTTCAAAGGGCTGCGGCCGTCTCTCCAGCCCACACAGGCCGGTCGACCCTGTCACCTCCAGAGTGGGCCTGGCACCATGGAAAGGGCATGGAGCGGGCTGCCAGGCTGGCCTTACACCCACGCACAGCACCACCAACCCTGCAGCACCCGGGCCCAGCAGCTCCCCTCCATCTCCTTTCTTCAAAATGAAGACCCTAAGATCTCCCTCAAGGAGAGAATCAGAAAGCCCAGCCACAGAGCTGCAGACGCTAACGCCAGTGCCGAGCTGGGTGCTGACACCCCCTGCACTGTTCAAGGCCCACAGCATCTGGAAAACAAGGTTGTCTTACCCTGTTTCGTCCATGAGGAAAGAAAGGCTCAGCTCTGGGAGGACATTTGCCCAGGGTTACATAACTGGTGGGTGCGCCAGCCAGGCCTGACACCAGGTCCACCCAGATGCCAACCCTCCTTAACGCTCCTCTCCAGCGCCTCACCCAGCTCCCAGCCTGGGACCCAGAAAGGCCTAGAGCCCACACTCATGCCAGCACATGATGTTTTATGTACTAATCCCTGGATTTCATTAATCCCTATCACAGGTCCAAAGAGGAGGGGTCGCTGAGGCTGGGCTAAGCTCCCTCCTGAGTTTGACTTCCAACTTTCCATGAAGGCCTTAGCCCTATTGCATCCCATGGAACCAAGTAAAAACCTTAAGCTCCCAGAAGATCAAGGAGATATTTATTTGACAGCTAGGGGTCAACTTCTGGGGAAAAAAAATACAGCAATATAGCTAAATCCATTTCTTCAGGAAATTAATGAATGGAAGGGCTGTTCTTAGCAGAATCTCCAGAACTGAATATGCAGAGGGCTTAAGGGTTCCTTTTCTAAGTAAGTGCTATCTCAGTGCTTACTTTTTTATATTTTTTTAGACAGGGTCTTGCTTTGTCACCCAGGCCAGAGTGCAGTGGCACAATCATGGCTTACTGTAGCTTCGACCTCCTGGGGTCAAACAATCCTCCCCCTCAGCCCCAAGTAGCTAAGACCACACACACATGCCACCACACCCGAGTGTGTGTGTGTGTGTCTGTGTGTGTGTAGAGAGGGAGTTTCACTATGTTTCCCAAGCTGGTCTCAAACTCCTGACCTCAAGTGATCCTTCCACCTCAGCCTCTGAAAGTGCTGGGGTTACAGGCATGAGACACCAGGCCAAGCCCTTAAATTATTCAAAACTCAAGTTCTGGTCCCAAGACCCCAAGGTTAACCTAAGTCTGAAAGTCCTCCGTTACCTGAAATACCTCATAGCTGCTAGACTTTATGGCTGTTGTCAGACTGTTCAAACATAAACAGAGCCAAATATCCTCCCAGCCAGCAGTGACCTGCTCCCAAGAGCCATGTCTTATGGTTTCCATCACTCTCAGCCATCAAGTCCTGTTTGAGCTTGTCATCCCTGCAAGCCATGTGACTGCTGGCACCTACCTGGGTCACATTTGCCTCTCCCCTTGGGACACAGCTTTTTGCAAAAAGGCCACAGTCACTTGCTAAGATGAGTCAGAAGCTCCCCAAATCTCCTGATACAACTCAGGGGCAGAGAAAGGAACAGCAAACAGGCCAAGCAGGGGCTGTCTACCCATGACATAAGACACCAGCACATTTCTTTAGAGGAGCGTTCATCCCCAAATCCCAACCCGCTTTATAAACACCCGGGCAAGCTCCAGAGATGGCAATTCCACTGGCAATGACAGGTATTGGACCAAACACCACACACCTTCCTGGACACTCCTGACGTTCAATACGTTCACAGAAGCTTCCTTGACCATTCCTGGGCCAAGGAGTTGGTTCCCAGAAAGTGAAAGATTCTGACAAGCAGAGTATTTTCTCTGTGGGCAGGTGTGGCTCCTCACTGAAACAGGAATCTTCTTTGTTCCACAAGTGAGGCATGGAACAAACAGTGCCCCAGGCCAAAGAACCGAGGCCAGACCTGCTTCCCGGGTGACCCCAGTGTCCACAAATTAAATGCCCCTATTGGACAGGGATTGTCTGCCTGCCTCTTTGCACACACTAGTCCCCCTGGCCATTCTCCTGTTAAGGCCTCACCAAGAAAGCCCTTTAAAATATAACATTTTTTCCACCCCCCTTTAATTATCTTGAGCCAATGGGGACAGGTTCAGATTCCGTCCCTGATTACTTCCCCTGCTGCTCAGCCGAGAAGGGCTCTCAGTAGCCTCGGTCCAGCCTTTCAGCTCCCCACAGCCCTGCCACCATGAGGAGCCTGGCTCCCCTGCCCCCGGCCAGGCCCTTGACTTCCAGCCAAGCTTACCCACTCACTCTTTTCCTGTGCTCTCCTGCATGCCTGCTTTGATTCCGACCTTTAAAAGGCCTGGCATGGGGGCTGATGCCTGTAATCCTGGCACGTTGGGAGGCAGAGGCCAGAGGATCTCTTGAGCCCAAGAGTTCGAGACCAGCCTGGCCAACATAGACCCCCATCTCTACAAAAAAAAAAAAAAAGGGATTTTTGGGGCCAGGTGTGATGGTTCACACCTGTAATCCTAGCACTTTGGGAAGCTGAGGCAGATAAATCATCTGAAGTCAGGAGTTCAAGACCCGCCTGGCCAACATGGTGAAACCCCGTCTCTACTAAAACTACAAAAAAATCAGCCAGGCTTGGTGGCTCATGCCTGTAATCCCAGCTACTTAGGAGGCTGAGGCAAGAGAATAGCTTGAACCTAGGAGGAAGAGGTTGCAGTGAGCTGAGATCACACCACTGCACTCCAGCCTGGGCAAAAGAGCGATACTCTTGTCTCAAAAAAAAAGATTTTTGGGTGTGATGGTACGTAGCTGCAATACCAGCTACTTAGGAAGCTGGGGTAGGAGGATCCACCAAGCCCAGGAGTTTGAGGTTGCAGTGAGCCGAGACAGCACCACAGCACTCCAGCTGGGGCAACAGAGTGAGACTCTGTCTCTTAGAGAAAAAAAAGTAGGAAAGCGAGTTTTCACATACCCTTCTTCCAGCTTCTCCTAATGTTAATGACTTACATATTCCTAGTACAATAATCAAAACCAAGAAATTAACTCTGGTATGACACTGTTACCTATACTCGGATTTCACCAGATTCTCCACTAACGTCCTTTCTTCTGTTTCAAGATCCAATCCAGGATCCCTTGCTGCATTTATCCTCCTGTCTCCTTCGTCCCCTGCAAGCTGAGACAGTTCCTCTGTGTTTTCTTATCCTTCAGGACCTTGACAGTTTGGAAGAGTCCTAGTCAGGTATTCTGTAGGATATCCTTAACTTGGGTTTGCCTGTTTTCTCACCTTTAAACTGAGATTATACATTTCTGGCAAGATTCCCACCGAGGTGACGTGCCTTTCTCAGTGTATTATATAAGAAAGCACATGAGGAAACTGAGTCCCAGGAGCTTGAATAATTTCCTCAAAGGCAAATGGCTAATATGGGCAGAGCTGGTACTCAGGTTTGCACAACTAAAAAGGCGTTGGTCTTTTTACCTTACCCTGTTACCTTTCAGAACACAGAAACCATACTTTAAGCAATACACAGGTTATGTAATACCTGAAACACAGTATGCTGTATTATTGCAGGTACAATATGAATATACAGGCCAGGCACGGTGGCTCATGCCTATAATCCCAGCATTTTGGAAGGCCGAGTAGGGTGGATTATTTGAGGTCAGGAGTTCAAGACCAGCCTGTCCAACATGGTGAAACTCCGTCTCTACTAAAAATACAAAAATTTTACAGGTGTGCACCTGTAATCCCAGCTACTAGGGAGGCTGAGGCACGAGAATTGCTTGAGCCTGGGAGGTGGAGGTTACAGTGAGCTGAGATTGTACCACTGCACTCCAGCCTGGGCAACAGAGTGAGACCCTGTCTCAAAAAAAAACAAACAACAAAAAAAAAGTAGATGATGTCAATTTATCTTATCACTGGTGACGTTAATCTTGATCATTTGGCAAAAGTGGTATCTTCCAGGATTCTCCACTGTAATCTCATTCTTTTCCCCCTTTATAATTAGAAAATATTTGAGGGGAGACGCTTTGACAGTATGTAAATATCCTATTTCTTCCTTTTGCCCTCTAACTTACTATTCATCAGTAAATCTTTCTATGGCAATTATTGCTATGATATTTTAAGAGTGACCTTCTATTTCCCTCTTATTCAATAGAAGAAAAGTAACAGGTAACTATTGTGTATCAACAGGGTGTCCACATGATTTGTCTTTCACACCAGAACACTTTGGAAAGTAAAAAGGGTACTATTAATAACTACAGTATGGCAACAAGCGTTGTTTGTCCTGGGAAAATCGGAATGCAGTCACTCTCTGTGTAAAATTGAATCTGTAGCTCAAAACAACAGAGACTGTTCAACATTTACTAAAAGTATCTATATCTTTGAGAAAGCCAACAGCAATCTTTGGTGAGGTTTTGAGGGGAAATAGATCATCGTATGGCTGAGTGAAATGTGGGAAGGAAAAGAAACTGCTGGCTTGTGGAAGATAATTGTGAAAGAGAATCAAAGGCTACGAAGCAGAGGCCATAAGTAGCCTAATATACAAGAAATAATCCCCCTCCTCTGATCAAGTGAGAATCCAAACCTGCCTATGAGCCAGCTGAATGTACCTGTCCCTGCAAAAGGGACTCCTACGTCACATAAACTCATTAGTTTTTCAAACCCTAAACACTGTCTTCTCTCAAGTCAAAGCCAATTTTAAGTAAGTATTCTCTTTAATAATTTCCTTCACACATCTAGTCACTTAGATCATTTCCTCTTAGAAGACACTAAGCAACCAAGAAGGTAAAAAGGGGAGTCTCACCAGGGACGATGTGTTGCCTGGAATGTCATTCTCCTATATTTATTTGGAAAAGGTTACAGACCCCAGCATCTGCCCAAGCTGTCGTCTCCAGTTGGTCTATAGTGGGAAACACCTCTTTGGCGCAAAGTCATGGCCCAGTATTACTTTTTCCCATTCTACCAAGGAGGAAATGAAGCTGTTGTGAGGGGCAAATGATCTGTTTAAATTCCTTATTTGACGCAGTAAGCAGCCAGAGTTGAGATTACTCATGCTGTAGCTATGGGCCTCCTCTTTCAACTTTGATGGGAATGGTCAACATCCTATTATTTGAATGTTTATCCTGGGTTCATATTATTTCACACAGGGAAAGGCATTTAATTGTAGAAATATTTTCAAACCTAAAAGTTAAAGGAGAGGAAAATCTTCCACATCTCCATACTGGAGACAATGGCCCGGAAGTAACCCATTCAGAAGATCAGAGATTATTTGATAAATTTGTTACCTTATGTGGAAAGCCATAAGGCCTATGAATAATAATTTCCAGCTCAGAGGATCTGAAGAGTGCTTCGGTTAGACACTGCCCCCACAGTGCTCAGAACATAATGATTATTTCTATTGTTGTTGTAAATATTAATAAGCAACAATTGCAGCCTAACACTGTGGGGAAAACTTAAAAATTAGTGATACAAAGCAGATAAATAACTCTAGAAATTATACCTGGCAATCCTGGAGCTATTCAAGATGGAGTCCATGAGGCATCCAAATAGTCATTTCAAGGAATTATAGTCATAAAAGTTTTCAGCTAATGAATTTAGAAGAAATGGTAGAATTGGACCAGCCACAGTGGCTCATGCCTGTAATCCCAGCTATTTGGGAGGCAGAGGCAGGCAGATCACTTGAGGTCAGGAGTTCGAGGCCAGCCTGGCCAACATGGTGAAACCCCATCTGTACTCAAAATACAAAAATTAGCTGGTCGTGGTGGTGCATGCCTGTAATCCCAGCTACTCGGGAGGCTGAGGCAAGAGAATCACTTAAACCCGGAGGGTGGAGCTTGAGGGGAGCTGAGATCGCACCGTTGCACCTAGCCTGGGCAACAGAACGAGACTTCAACTCAAGTAAATAAATAAATAAATAAATAAATAAAATAAAATGGACCAAATTACTGCTACAAACATTATGAATGAATTTCAAAAATAATACTCAAGTGAAAGAAGCCAGGAGCAAAAAACTATACATAGTAAATGATGTGATTCCATTTATTTGAAATTCTAGAATGATAACCAAGACCAAAAGCAATCAGATCAGTGGTTGCTTCTCTCTTTTTTTTCTTTGAGATGGAGTTTTGCTCTTGTTGCCCAGGCTGGAGAGCAATGGTGTAATCTCAGCTCACTGCCACCTCCACCCCCTGGGTTCAAGCAATTCTCCTGCCTCAGCCTCCCGAGTAGCTGGGAATACAGGCTTATGACACCACACCTGGCTAATTTTGTATTTTTAGTAGAGATGCAGCTTCTCCATGTTGGTCAGGCTGGTCTCGAATTCCTGACCTCAGATGATCTGCCTGCTTCAGCCTCCCAAAGTGCTTGGATTACAGGTGTGAGCCACCTCGCCCAGCCCCAGTGGTTGTTCTCAATGCAGAAAACTGAGAAGGGGCACAAAGAAATAGGATGAAAAAAATTTGTGAAACTTAATATGCAGTTGTCCAACTGAATGAACAGTACACTTAAGTGCTGATAATCTAATTGTGTGTAATTCACATGTCAATTTAATAGATAAGTAATTCTTATCTATTATCTATTATATCATAGTTTGTTTACGGAAAAAATTATATGATATGCTGGGATTTCTTCAAAATAATTAAGTGTTAAGGATGAGGATCAGTCACATACCGCATAACGTTTTGGTCAGAGATGGACCACACATGACAGTGATCTTATAAGATTATAATAGAGCTGAAAATTTCCTATCACCTGGTCCTAGAGGAATGCATACTTGTGTGTTTGTGGTGATGCTTGTATGAACCAGCCTACCACACTGCCAGTCATATGAGTATGTACAGCATGTACAATTATGTACAATATATAATCCTTGATAACGATAATAAATGACCATGTTACCGGTTTATGTGTTTACTACACTTTTTATGGGTATTCTAGAGTGTACTCCTTCTACTTATATACATGTGTTTTTTTTTTGAGTCGGAGTTTCACTCTTGTTACCCAGGCTGGAGTGCAATGGCACAATCTCAGCTCACCGCAACCTCCGCCTCCTGGGTTCAGGCAATTCTCCTGCCTCAGCCTCCTGATTAGCTGGGATTACAGGCACGCGCCACCATGCCCAGCTAATTTTTTGTATTTTTAGTAGAGACGGGGTTTCACCATGTTGACCAGGATGGTCTCGATCTCTCGACCTCATGATCCACCCGCCTCGGCCTCCCAAAGTGCTGGGATTACAGGCGTGAGCCACCGCGCCCGGCCTACATACATGTTTTTAAATGTTAACTGTAAAACAGCCTCAAGCAGGTCCTCAGGAGGAATCCAAAAAAAGGCCTTGTTATCACAGGAGATGACAGCTCCATGGGTGTTATTGCTCCTGCAGACCTTCCAGTGGGACAAGATGTGGAGGCGGAAGACAGCGGTATTGAAGATCCCGACCCTGTGAAGGCCTAGGTTAACGTTGTCTGTTTGTGTCTTCGTTTTTAACAAAAACATTTAAAAAGTAAAAATATAGGCCAGGTACAGTGGCTCTCACACTTGAAATCCCAACAGCTTGGGAGGTCAAGACAGGAAGATTGCTTGAGGCTAGGAGTTCAAGACCAACTTGGGTAATATAGTGAGAACCTGTCTCTACCAAAAAAACAATGCAAAAAATTAAAAATTTTTTAAATACAAAAATCCTTATAGACTAAGGATACAAAAAAAGTACGTTTATACAACTGTATAATGTATGTGTTATGTTACAAGAGTCAGAAAGTCAAAAAAATTTAAATAAAGTAAAAAATGTTGCAGTAAGCTAAGGTGAATGTATTATTGAGAGGGACGACTATTTTGTATAAATGAAGTGTAGCCTAAGTGTACAGTGTCTGCCACGTCTCCAGTAGTGTACAGTAACATCTCAGGCTTTCACATTCACTCACCACTTACTCACTCACTCATCAGAGCAAAGGCCAGTCCTGCAAGCAAATGCATGGTAAATGACCTATAGTGGTGTACCATTTTTTGCCTTTTTTTTTTTTTTTTTTTTTTTT
>NW_016107460.1:1171499-1235767 GCF_001604975.1 Cebus imitator | reverse complement strand
TTTCACCATGTTGACCAGGATGGTCTCGATCTCTTGACCTCGTGATCCACCCGCCTCGGCCTCCCACAGTGCTGGGATTACAGGCTTGAGCCACTGCACCCGGCCCTCATTTTTTACCTTTTATACCACATTTTTACTGTACCTTTTCTATGCTGTGTTTAGATATTCTTTGTTTGTTTGTTTTTTGAGACAGAATCTCACTCTGTTACCCAGACTGAAGTGCAGTGGTGCGATCTCAGCTCACTACAACCTCCTCCCAGGTTCCAGCAATTCTCCTGCATCAGCCTCCCGAGTAGCTGGGACTACAGAAGCCCCCCACCACGCTGGCTAATTTATTTATTTATTTATTTTTGTATTTTTAGTAGAGACGGGGTTTCACCATATTGGCCAGGCTGGTCTCAAACTCCTGACCTTGTGGTCCACCCGCCTCAGCCTCCCAAAGTGCTGGGATTACAGGCGTGAGCCACCGCACATGGCCTATGTTTCGATATCTTTAGATACACAAATGCTTACCGCTGTGCTACAGTTGCCTACAGTATTCACCACAGTAACATGCTGTACAGGTTTGTAGCCTAGAAACTACAGGCCACACCATATAGCCCAGGTGTGTAGTAGGCTACACCATCTAGATTTGTCCCAGTCTCCCTCTGATGTCCACACAACAGATTTGCTTAACCACACGTTTCTCAGAACACATCCCTGTTGCTAAGCAACACGTGACTATGTATGAAGCAAGTTTAGCCATGAGCTGATAATTATTCAACCTGAGTAAGGAGAACTCATGGGGGTTTGTTTTATATATATATATATATATATATATATATATATATATATACACACACACACATATTTTTAAAATTATACTTTAGGTTCTGGGGTACATGTGTGGATCACGCAGGGTTGTTGCATAAGTACTTACATTGCAAGGTGGTTTGCTGCCTCCATCCCCCTAATTCTCTCTACTTTTGTTTATGTTTCCCATTTTCCATGACAAAGAATAAGTGACAGACAGAGAGAGGAGGGGGTTGAAAGGATTAAGGAAGAGAGGAGGGAAGGAAGAAAGGGAGGGAAGGAGGGGGAGAGAGGAGAGAGAGAAGGGAAGGGAGGGAGTAGGACAGGGTCCAACAACAGGCGGGACCCACAGCCCTGAGGACATCGCTGAACACCAACTCTGCCCCATCAACACATGTTCCTCATGACGTCCCTGAGGCATCAGGAAAGGTCACATTGTGTTGGATATGATCCTTGATTCTTTTTGCAACAGAGATTGATTTATGTCCACTTTGGGAGACACTTTACAAACAACATAGAAAAAATCCAGGTATCCACCTTCAAGTGCTCCTCAGTGTTACGTAGCATGGAACAGAGCTCAGCCTGAGGACACCACCCAAATGAAGTGTCAAAGTGTTATCAGCACGGAGTGTCTGGCCCCGCCCCAGGGCAGCTCTGACCTTGGCTGCTGCTCCCTCACCAGGGGTTTGGATGTTGCCCTGGAGTTGCCCCGGAGCAAGGCGGTGTCCCCCCAGCCTGGAGTACAGGAAACTCATCTCAGCACCAACAACTGGATCTAGCTTATGCTCCCTCAAAGATCTTGCAAGAGGAGCTGCTTCTCTTTCACAGCTTTAAGAAAAGAGAAGCCCATTTCCAACGGAAAACAGACCCTCTGCATGGGCTGGGTTATTTTCCTGAGACCTGGATGCATTTAGCTCAGCCATGTGGTTCCCACCCCCACCCCATCCCCAGATCAAATACACTGGTTTCCAGGTCTACCATTTGGCTCAAACGGCTTCAATGCCACTCCACAGTGTTATTCAGGGATTGATCCTGGTGCTTGGCAAGACCAGAGGAGAGGCCGAACCAGGCCCAGAGGCATCAGCACCCAGAGCAGGAGGCCAGGCGTCCAACTCATTTAAGCGGCACCCACAGCAGGTTAGGCAGGGAAAAGCCTCTGATGAATGACAGAATTTTCAGTTGCAGGGCCAGCTATCAGCCCAGTATTTATTTCATCCAAGGACCCTATTCTTACGGAATACTTCATGACATCTTTCTGCTATAACCCTCACTACATACTCAAAAGCAGCAGAAGGCTGCAAGCCTCACGGAGAAAGACAGTGCATCTGTCCCTATCACAAAATATGATGTCCCTAGCATCTTGCATAGGGCCTGCTACACAGTGGATACTCAGTACGTAAATGCAATTATTGAACGAATGAGTGAGTGAATGAATGAATGAATGAATGGCAGAAAATGTTACATTTCTGTAGTCTAAGGGCGGTTCTCAAATTTCAGTGTTCATAAAAATCACTTGGAATAATTAAAACACAGATTTCTTCTTCTTGGAACAATTAAAATACCATCACACCCACTGATCCAAGATTCTGCTTCTGTTTCTGTAGGTCTCAGAGATTCTAGAATTTGTATTTTGTACAAATCTTCCCAAGTAATTCTGTCGCCAATGATTAGCAGCTCACACTTAGAGAAATCCTCTCTGAACTCTGACGGTCCCTTACAACAGGTTGCCTCAGGCTCTTGGGTAACTAAACTCCACCCTCTTCCCCGCCCCACCTCATGTTTCACTCCTCCGTGGTCCACAGCGAATGGGTTTGCTCTACTCTTTTTAATTCAAAGGGAGGCTGAGGAATTAGCGTTGGCAGAAGTGGTTGGTATCCTTGGATGGAAAGTATTTTAACTGCAAAGCGCTGTTAAAATCACAAAACCTTTTGAATAAAAAGCCTTTTCTGATAATCCATCCACTTTTCTTAATCATAGTTTTTCTTCTACAAGTCTTAGAAGTGCCCTGGAAAAAAAAAATCAGCTTATTTTGCAGAGGAACAATCCATTCCAACACTTGCTTTATGCTGGGCAATATCCAGCCTTGCTGCTTCCAAACATTTCTTCTATGAGGCCTCGATTCTCTACGATCTACGAGGTGACAGGTGCCTCCCTGTCAGGGGTAATCCTTCAGGCAGCTCCCTTTCTGAATGATACATTTGAGACAGAGGGCAGCTTGGTTTCAGAATCTTTATCAAAGTCAAACCAGCACCTTTGGAAGCTGATTCAAATGTCTTCTAATCCCAGAGGGACCATTATTGTCCATTACAAAGACTGAATTTTCATTCATCCCATTCATAGCAGTCTCCCCAACACTCAGATCCAGCAACAAGGAACATGGCTAAGTTTTGAGCCAACTCTTTGAGCAAGGAAAGGCAACTCAAATGCTGGAAGTATTACATGATAGAATGCCCAGGCCTGGAAACATTCTGAAGTCTTTTTTTAGTTATCCAGAAGTGACAAAGGAAATTATTTACTCCAGAAAGGTTTGCAGATTGGTGTGGCTGAGGGATCCAAGAAAGCATTTTTCCTATGTCTTCCTCCCTCTCCCTACTCCTGCCAGTATCCGAGTGACAACAGTATTGCTAGTCATCTATTTTTTTTTTAATCATGTGATTTTCTTACAAAAGACAAGGACAATTGCTCAGATTGTTGTTTCCAAAAAAAGGCACATGATGGTTAGATGAGATTCCATACAGCTGTTAAATGCTTCCAGCCAGCCCTATCCAGGGTTTTGAAAATTATAGCCACGTTTTTAATGGAATACCAATTATTGAAGACAGAAAAAAGGAGTCAGAGGGGAACTAGAAACGTACAGATAATATTAATTTTAAATATAGCTCATAGGGCTCTAAGAACTTTTGAGTCTCAGAAGATATGTTTACAAGTACAAATGAAGTTTTCTATTCAGCATTTTTGGGGGTTTTGGGTTTGTTTTTTTTTTAAGATGGGGTCGCACTCTGTTGCCCAGGCTGGGGTGCAGTGGTGTGATCTCAGCTCACTGCAACCTCCACCCCTCAGGTTCAAGCAATTCTCCTGCCTCAGCCTCCCAAGTAGTTAGGATTACAGGCACACGCCACCACGCCTGGCTAATTTTTTTATTTTTGGTAGAGACGAGGTTTCACCATGTTGGCCAGGCTGGGCTCAAACTCCTGACCTCAAGTGATCTGCCTGTCTTGGCCTCCCAAAGTGCTGGGATTACAGGCGTGGGCCACCATGCCCTACCAACGCAGGGTATGTTTTATCACAACTTCCCAATTATTTCAAAATAGGATTTCCTGACATCAGGAGGTCCTCCTTTTCACCAAGACATTGTTTGGTAGGTGTGGTGAAATAAAACTTTTCTGTCTTGCAAAGAAGAATTAAATATCTTCTTTTCAAAATAATATTTAATTTCAAAATATTTCAAATGTTTCAAATTAAATTTTTTTTAAGTCAGAACATGAGGTCAGGCACAGTGGCTCATGCCTGTAATCCCAGCACTTTGGGAGGCAGAGGTGGGCAGATCGCTTGAGGTCAGGAGTTCGAGACCAGCCTGACCAACATAGTGAAACCCCATCTCAAAAAAAAAAAGAACAAGAAATTCACATATTTTATTCAATCCCATTACGCTGGGGAGAAATGGAGATACCCCCATCACACAACAGAGGCAAAAACTACAAATAACAGTACCATGTCCTTCTCAGGTGAGGTGGTGTGAAAACAAATCACGTATCTATTTAATTAAGGATGGCCAGTTGCCTTGTTAAAAAAATAAAAAACAAACTCAGAGACTATAACTGTCCCAAGATGAGCACGTGCTAGCTATGTCTATAGACATGCAACCATTTCCGGGGGAAAGTAGAGAAACTGGCATTTCAGTGTTGCTAGCGGTGATTTTGGAAGTAGGAGCTAAGTGAAAGGGCTGACTCTATCCCTGGAACCCAGAGAAAAATCTATATGTAAAGAGAGGATTCTGTAGCCCTGGAGAAGGCTGGCTGGAGGGCAGTCCATGATCCCTTTTAGACATTCCATCATCGCCCATACCTTTCTCGCCTTTGTACTTGCCTCAGTTGAAATAATAGCAGCTCCAGACTTGTCAAAATACTTGGGGCTTCTTGGTCTGCTTTTAATTTGGTGGAATGTTGGCAGATGTGGGCTGGCTCACCAAAGAAGAATGTCTTTGGCTGTGTCCAGTGGTCAAGTACACTGGCCAGTTGCTTCAGGCTCAGTGGGAGGCCGTGGATGACCCAAAGTCAGGCAGGCCTGCCTCTAAACTTTTTGGTAGAATGGCTACAGGGCTGCCTCAGGAGCATTGTTAGCATTTAGCCAGAGCTAAACACAGCCATAAGGCTCAATCTGGGAAAGGAGTCTTGAATGCTTCCAGTTCACCTATGCAGCTACCCTGATACTAGGGGTTGGGGTGGACTTGAATGGTAGGCGAAGGCTTTGAGCTGGACTTTGATTAAAAAAAAAGGGAGGGGGGAGATAAAGATAGTCCAGATAAACAGACCTTCCAGCATGCAAAAAGGCTGCAAGCATAAAAGGCAATGGACTATGACTGGTGCATGTGGGGGAGATGCAAAGGCAAAGCTTGCTTGGGAAGGACCTTGCATGCTGTCTGGGTATCTTCAGGCTGCTATAATGAAACGCCACAATCTAGGTGGCTTAGAAACAACAGAAATTTCTCTGTGTTGGAGGCTTGGAAATCCAAGACCAAGGTCCCTCCCTTTCTTGGTTCACAGATGGCACTTTCTAGCTAGAGGTACCTAGAGCTAGGTACCTCTTTTGGGTTTCTTTTGTGAGGGTACTAATCTCATTCAGGAGGGCTCTGCTCTCAAGACCTGATCACCTCCCAAAGGCCCCACCTCCTAACACCATCACCAGAGGGGTTAGGATTTCAACATTTGCAACATTTGAATGGGGCGGTGGAGGCACACAAACATGCGGATGGTAGTATGTGTTGTAGATTAAACTTTATGCTGAGACATGAGGCTAACATTCCCTTAGAAAAATAACCCTCCAGCCTGTGGATAGATTCTTCCAGGGGGCCTCTGAGTCCTCTCACTCACTGGGTCCTCTTGGTATGTCCATTGTGAGGTGAGGGTTCCAGGAAGTAATTAAAAAGCGGTCATTAGTTGATAGGGTGAACATATAATTAATCACCCAAACCTGAACACTTTGAGTAACAAGAGGAACTTATCGTCATTGTGCTGGGACGACACCTTTTCCTAAGCAAACTAGAATGTTTAATTGTTCTTATTTTGTGAGCCCTTTCTGTATGCCAAGTACTACCACAGGGAGTTAACTCGGGTTATTTAATTTCCACGGTAACCGCAGTGAGCAAGTATAATTCCTCCCATCAAAAATGAGTCTCAAAAGTGGAACTGCCATCCTTTGCATTCCTTTTCCAACTCCAGAATCACCCTCTTGCACACACATTAAAAGGCCTGTGTCTATGCTTACGGCATCAGCCTAACCCGCAGTGTGCCCTTCCCAGTCACTGACATCTAGCCGCTACTCCCTCTGCATTTCTCCCCAAATTAAAGGCACCGGTACTTAAATGTGACTCCTCTCCACCCCAAGTCCCTTGGTTAGCTCTGAAATCTAATTTGCATGCTACATTCAATCTTGAGGCCCTATCATCCCTAGCCTCTTCTACTCTAGGGCCCTGGACCTCACAGTTCTCAGACACCTGACGCCATGACCTCACCCCAGACCCTCCCTCAACCCCCTATTGTCTCTTTCCCTTACTCCCATTCTGCCTGTTATTCTGTCACCAAAATCATGAGTCCTTTAATGCCTTCATACACCCAGCCAGTGGTGTGCTGGCCAATGTTTAACCACCTGCTCTGTGGGGAAATAATGTGTGCCTGTATATATGTACATAAATTAAGAATTTACCGATGTAAAAGATGAGTAAGGATTTACAAATAAAATACACAATACTCTTTATTGTAAATTATATTAGGTCAATTGATTCTCACAGAATTCTTTCACTGATTTTTTTGGTGAACGTTTATCTGTAGCCAACATATGGTAGCCATTCAACCAGGACCTGACTAACGGACTTGCATCCCAATCCACTTTTTTCCTCAATAAATTTAACTGATGTGATTTAACTGTTAAACTATTTCTTAGTCTCACCCAAATTATATTAGAGAAGCTGAAACCCTGCTTAGCGAGAGCACAGCAGCCATGTAACAGCAAAACAGAAAAAGAACTAACATAACTAATTCCATTTTGGTTTGAGTGGCCCTTACCCCTTCCTGCACATAGGCAAGGATAATTTTAGAGTACTATTAATATGCAAAAACAGCAATCACGTAGTTTTAAAAACTCACTCTGGGATTAAAGGAGAAGTATGTAAACAACTATGTTTTTGTTAAAGATTTATAGGAGCACTGTGACCTGACCAAGGATACAGAAGTTCCTTGAACCCTTGCTGGCACCCAGATGTCTGTGGTCATCTGTTACCTCTTGATCTCAATCCCCTCCTCTTCCTTCTGTCCTTAACATAAAAAGAGCCTAAAATTTGTACTGACTTAAGATGGTACTTTAGAAGGCTAGCTCACCATCTTCTCCGTTTGCTGCCTCTCCAATTAATCCTGCTTTTCCTCCCACCACCTCTTGTCTCTTGAGTCTGGCTTTCAAGCAGTGAGCAGCCACACACGGGACCAGTTACAGTAGCAAACGTTACACAGCATCCCCACCATGCAACACAGTGGCTGCCAACAACCTCGACGGTGGACAAGACTAACATGAGTACAACAATTGCAAAGTGAGGAGTTTGGATTTACTACCTTTGTTTTTAAATACAATAGTTTATCTAGGGCACAGTAGCTCATGCCTATAATCCCAGCACTTTGGGAGGCTGAGGCGGATGGATCACAAGGTCAAGAGATTGAGACCATCCTGGTCAACATGGTGAAACCCCATCTCTACTAAAAATACAAAAATTAGCCGGGTGTGGTGGTGCATGCCTGTGGTCCCAGCTGCTTGGGAGGCTGAGGCAGGAGAATTGCTTGAACCCAGGAGGCAGAGATTGCAGTGAGCCGAGATTGCGCCACTGCATGCCGGCCTGGTTAACAAGAATGACACTCTGTCTTAAAAAAAAAAAAATAGTTTATCTAACTTGTAGATAATGGAGGTATTTAAAATTGGCTAACAACATTTCTGCAAGTTTAACAATCCATTTTTGTGGACTAGGTGACTGGGCTCCAGCACACACCACTGTGACCCTATTGACCTCAGGATTTTCCTCCCCTCTCCTCTCTCCCTGTCTTACAGATGGAGTCCCAGAGTCTATTCTAGACTGGGGTGAGGTCAAGGTCAAGAAAGCTCATGTCTATAAATTTTTTTAGTACAGGTCCATGTTGGGGAACTTCTTGGGGAAAAATATCAACACTAGTTTGTATTGGGTGGATATAAGTTTACAGTTTTACTATCAATAATACTTTACAGTTGCTGAAGATAAAGACAGGCCTACTTACTCTTGGAAATAGGTCTGTAAACTGTCCACACTATTCTGCTTAAGAAACAAAACACAGCAAATAGGAATGCAGAAAGACATTGGGGGCGGGTACAGTGACTCACGCCTATAATCCCAGCACTTTGGGAGGCCAAGGCAGGCATATCACTTGAGGCCAGGAGTTCAAGACCAGCCTGGCCAACATGGCAAAACCCCATCTCTACTAAAAATACAAAAAATGGCTGGGCATGGTGGTGCACGCCTGTAGTCCCAGCTACTCAGAAGGCAGATAATCGCTCAAACCTGGGAGGTGATGGCTGCAGTGAGCGGAGATCGCACCACTGCATTCCAGCCTGGGTGACAAAGGGAGACTCCATTTAAAAAAAAAAGCAAAAACTAGGGATGAACCAAGTAGTTCTCTCACTTATTCTGCAAGGAGATGCTGTCAGATGCCCCACTAAGGAAACATCCCAAGGCCTGCTATTACCGAAGATGACACCACTCCGCTGTACAGGCTTTCTCCCTGCCACCGGAAACCATTCGCAGACATGACCTCATCCCTCTAATCTCCTATCAAACCTGAGGCAGGTAACAGAAGGTATCCTCAATTTACCTGTGGGGAAATTGCTGCCCATCAGAGGTTACCACTCTGCAAGCACTCCAAGCGTCCCTGACACCAGCATAGACTAAGAATTGGGCATCTCTGGCTTATTCTGGGACCAAGTGCTGAAGTGCAAACGGACCTCCTCTCTATCCCAATTCATCAGGGGAGAAAAATCTGATTTAAAATGGCCCACTGTGAGGCTTATTCTAGGCAGTTACCTCAACTAAGGTCATCTGACTTGGGCAGCGATTTTAGTACAAGCTAAGTATGTTTGCAGAAACTCCAGCAGCTACAAGAACCCAGAAGGGCTCCTATGCAGCCATCTGTGATGTGTTTTTGTGGGAGCTCTTTCTGAAAGCTGCTTGCTCGGGGATTTAAGCTCACAGAAGTTAATATATAAAGGACAAAGAGCAAGCGACCTTCTTCCTGAAGGATGTAAATGAGATCTCTTCAGGAAATCTCATTCTTCCTGAAGGATGTAAATTTCTTGCCATTAGTACCTTTCTCATGTTATATCTCCCCAAAGTGACAGGACAGTCACTTCAGCCTTGGAGTTCGTGGAAGTGTGGGGGCAGGAAAGGGTCCTGCTGCCAGTCAAGCAAGAAAAGCTGACCTCAACTGCTTTACTCTTCTTGTAACAAGTGAATGCCTTCTCAGTACAGAGTTCCCTCCTCCACATCGCCAAAGCCAGGCACTTGCCCAGGAAGCCCCTCTCCCCATTGCCTTAAAAAGTTCTTAACTTCCAGATGCTCCCATGACACACTGTAGCTTCCACCCAAGGCCTCTGGCTCCACTTCACATCTGGTTTCCTGATGTATTTCCCACCATCACCCAGTTGTTTTTCTCCTTTATCCCTGCATACAGCTACCTCCCTTTCCAGTCCACCAGAAATTTCACTTTCCAGTTACTTAACTAAAAAACACCCCAGAGTCCATGATTTAACAAGTGGACTTGGACCCCAATCTGCTTTTTCCCAATAATTTTCTCAATAAATTTAACTGGCATGTTAAACTACTTCTCACCAGAGCAACTTTTACACCAAAACAACAAAATGCAACAAGGAAACCTACCATGAATATCCCTTCATACCTAGAATATACCTAGTGGTGGCCCAGAATGAGCAGCGCTAGATGATATGAGGTTTGATGTGCACATGATGATGTCTGCTTCAGAGACTGCCCCTTAAGCATGGCATATCCAGTGGAAAAGCCCTCCACCTGTCCTACCCAACCCCATCAACGAGTGTAGTGCCATTGCTATGGGTCACCTGAAACATGGAGAAACAATAGCCAAGGCAAAGTCTTCCAGTGTGGCCAATTCAGAGGTCAAGAAACAAGCCTAGGTATACATCCTGATTCTGCTGTCAGTTCTGGTCACAGTAAGGGCCCAGATAACTGTCCAAGGAAAGAAGCCTCTCCCCCTACAGAGTCTTAACACTGAGCTCCTCCTACAAGGTCTCCCAGGGAAACCTTCCTGCTCTGTGTCGCTTATCAGCTAATGTAAAACTTGGAATCTGGCCTCAAATAATTACATAAGATGTGCAGCTTTGCATATGTGCGCAGAGTTACGAAGGCTAACTGGTTAGAGTTCTGGGGTATAATCATGGGGTTTTTCCTCATTTGGACTAGATCTGCAGTTTTCACACTGAACTGTGCATGAGCCCCAGGGGATGGGGGTAGTTGCTTTCATCTGCTCTATATATTGGGCTTCTGGCTATCGTGTCTTTTAAAGAGAGGGTTTCCACTTCCAAAAGTCAGTAAATTTTAAAATACTCTGAAAACAGGATGAACCTGCAAGTGTCTATACAGATTAACAGGATAATCTTCTTCCTTGCTTCTCCGGCTCATTCACTTGCCCGGTCAGAAACTCAGAAGGAAGGAGAAACTGGGCTTCACGGTGATTTTAAAATGCATTTTAACCACCTTAATCTAATACTGGCTCATTCCTCAGACATCTTCTCAAAAGAGCAAACATAAACTTCCCATCTACAGCCACTTAAAGGAGGGCTGACCCTCCTCCTTCAGCAAGGTGTGCAAGTAGAGGAGCAGTTATAACCTTAGCCAGGGGGTTCTGCCACTCCATCCTTCATAACTGCTCTGTGACCTCCTAGTCAGACCCTCCTAACTTGCCCTCAAGATGTTTTTATCTTTAGCAGAGTCTATTCTAACATAAAATAGAATATGCCTAGCAATTACTGAACCGAATGTAGTTTTCAGACATTCCAAAGATGAAGTATTCCAGGATTGTTTATCAGGGACTGTACTTGTTCCCCATCTCAGGGGGCTATGGTTTGGTCCCAGAGGGGCTGCTCCCCCTTTCCTCCCAAGAAAATACCAAATTTGAACCAACCATGACACTGTAGCTGACACGACTTGAGTATTTAATAGCTACACACACACACACACACACACACACACACACACACACACACACAAATCCTAATAAAGAGCTTACTCTGCATAATTAGAAAAGACATCAAGCCACTTAAACATAATTTATGTACATTTATGGCTTTATACAATTATAGCAAAGATTGTTCTTGTGTCTGTAGGTACATCAACATCATCAGGCACTTCTCAGAGAGTATCGGAACAGGAACATGGAATCTGCACTGTTACTAAACTCGGGTAGCAAAATGCAGGAGGCATGACTACGCCCTGATGGGACTCACGTGGCCATCCCTGGCCATATTGCCAGGTTGTGCCCACCTCAAGGAGAGGCCAACTGTAATGCCAGTCTGGTCTGTTCACATAAACCACAATGCATTTTTTAAATGAATGATTACTCCCAAACTAAAACCACACACACAAAAAAAAACACTTCTCTTTTGAAATTAGTTATAAATTAAGAAACTCTTAAGAGCTTGAACATAAGAATTTTGAGTTGGGGAGGGCTGGGGTATTGGAAGTATATATTCAGCAGTTAAGTCCAAATTGTATATCGCTGGAGAATGATTTCCATTTTAAGTGTCCTTATCCTCCTCTTGGGATTCCATTGAATTACTGCTCACTGGGATACAACATTTGCTCATTAATTTAGACTTTGTCAGTTTGTCAAAGCAGAACTTTCCAAGTAATACATCTATTACCTAAATATATTCCATACGTCTATATTATGGAAACAATACATCTTTATATTTAAAATATCTGGATAGCTCTATAATACAATATGCTTTTAATAACAGTACAAACCAGAGAAAATAAATCAAACAAGGCTGCATAGGTGATATCATTTGCACGTTTCACAAAGCAATCACGTACAATAACTGGTATATACTCATTACTCCAGAAAGTCAGTATTCTTATAGGAAAAAAGCTACAAGAGGCCACATAATGTTTGCTTTCCAGACAGATCAGATGCTTTTCCCTGGACTTCACTGTTCTTGGAGAGCTACCCATGATTCATGTCAGGATTTCAACACAAAATGGTGGGTTGGGAGAGGTATAATTACACAGACTCAGAAGGAAGAAATATTTTCCTAAGAGCTACACTAAGAAGTAGTAAGATTTAACAGTGATTTTTAGCTGCAATTGCCTCTTTAATGAACAAATGGGGGCTCTGAGGTTCCTTGTATAATGGTGCAATAATGGCATGGGAGGAAAAGTGACAATATGTAGTAACAGAAATGAGAACACAAGTACTTTGGCACCAAGTTCAATTACATACCTGGGAGCCTATGCTTAGAGGAACTCGGGTTTCGAAAACCAGCTATGTCTTGGAGTGCCCAAAAATGAGGATGGTTAGAGTGGTGGTTGTTCAATGAATCTTCAAAACAATGAACATCACAGTGGAAAGCTTACTATACAGCTGGCCTACTATAGGAAATCTTATCAGGAACATTTCTGTTCTTGTTAAACATTTAGGAAATACCAAGTCAATGAAGATGCAATTAACATATAAGACAAAGCAAATGTAATGTGGGCTATATACACAGAAATTAGATCCCTCTCAAGAATGCAAGAGGAATAGTACTGTGCACCTGTTCTCTTCATCGTGATGACTTTGCGCTTTCCACATGACTTGAAAATACTGATGGATATAGGACACAAAGCCAATTAATTTGGCCTGTCAGTTATAGATAATTGGAAAGTATTAAAACATAATGATAAGAATTATACTTTAGGTTGCTACAGGCTAAAGACATTTTCAAAATCTTAAGCCAAGGCTTTTAACATAATCCCAATGTACAACTTACAGCTGGTTTGCTGGTTTTCAAATTAATCTCCCCAGTTTTTAAGTAAGTTCTATTCCATTTGCTACCCATCTGAACTTATAAACACATTCTACAAACCACTCGTCTCGTTTTTAAATTTCCTCCTTCAACTTAAACTTCCACAGTGTGCTAAGTAATCTAATCTGCAGAGCAGAAGGGAGAATGGGATGAAGTGCGAATGTTGACATAATTCCCCAAGGCAAACTACAAAACCTATCTCTACCTGGACTGAAATAACAGCACAGAATTATGAGGGTAAACTTTTGCTGAAGCTCAACTCAAAATGGTGAAGTTGATCAAAATCCCTCGTTTGACAAAGGAGGATTGCTTTAGATGCAGATCTCCCTTTCTGATCTACAAACATTATGGGGCCTCCCAGGACTACACAGGTCTCTAGAGAAGACTTGATGCTATGCAGTTTGCATAGTTCAGCAGAAGCAGATGAAATTTGTTTAAAATACAGACATAAAAACAGATTAAGTTATCCTAAATATGAAACGCAAAGTGTCCATAACTATACATCACTTTCCTGCCCAAATAAGGCCTGAAACGTTGAGTATGCAAGTACTAATTACAATGATTTAAGATTAGTCAGAAACATCACCAAGTAGCATCCCAAAGTGTACAAACCAGTTAAGCACGTATAAAATTAGTACTAATCCAGTTAGAAATACAAAATGAAAATTATGAATGCTGCTCCAAATACCTGTGGTTCCACCAATTTACAAGCCGACTATGTAACAAAGTAGACCCTAGTTTTAAGAAAACATTACAGTTCAATATCTACTCCAAAAATGTTCTTAAGTCCCAACAATAACATCAAAAATCATTTATCTGGAAATTAGAACCATTTAAATGTTTGTACAAATTTGCAAATAACAAAATAAACCAAAAACAAAAAAAATAGAAAAGACCTGTACAAAGCTGGCATTTAATCTTTTTTTTTTTTTTTTTTTTTTTTTTCCAAAAGTTTAACAAGTCCATTAATTTAGCAGGTTGATAACAGGCTACTTGGTTCTCATGTGAATTCTGTGGCAATGTGAACAGGTCCAAAGCTGTTCAGTGGAGGTGCAGAATGGAGATTCAGTTCTTTGTGATCCGTCAGTTCCGCAGAAAACAGGTAGTACAAACAAAAATTTAACTTATCAAGACATGAGACCATCACAGTATTACAAAAAGAGTATAAACTTTCCTTGGACCAAATGGATATTTTAAAAAACCAAAAACACACACAAATACAATCTGTATCTACTGCTTATATACAAAACTTGAAAGCACACCAGGATCTGAAAATCTTTTCTGCAATTATATGGTGTAGTGAGTTTGGCACTTCATTGTAATGTAATTTCCAATGGCACAGTCCTTATCTACAGCCGCACATAACCTGCACACATTGGGCAAACATCCTGTACAGGAAAAATGTCTTTGCTGCCAAGTCTGACGAAAGGAAAAAAGGAAGGTTATTTATTTATTTATTTTTTTAAACCAAGAAAACTAAAAGGGAGTTGGTGAAGGACATCTTTGGACTGCTTCTCTCAGTTCCTGCTGTCAGACAATCTGCAGTACTTTTAAGTGTAACCTAGGAAAAAACACATACACACACAATGAAAATACAGCCAAATTAAAATAAATTCAACTTAACATGTTAGAGGGACAGACATACTTAGGGGCAAAAAGCTACAGCTTCCCAAACAGCTCTAAAATTATGCAACGGGGAAAATTCTACTTTACAAAAAACCCTTTGGCATTTGATTTATATCAAATATATTGATTTATTGAAGAGCTACTAAAAAGATGCAGCCATCGAACTGTCAAAAAGAACTCTTTAAAGCAGTTAAAGGAAGTTTTCTCATGTTTAAGCTCAGAGGGAAAATTGCTAAGCTGCAAAAAGGACAGAGAATGAATGATAAAAGATCCCACTCTGCAAGAGGCCGTCAGCTGACATCAAAGATGTGCTAACCATAGAAGATACATGGCAAGTTACTGTGTTCCTCTCTTTCAAGTTCTGTTTTTCAAAAGGTCTTTTGATATTGGGGTGGACTTACCTGCTCACTAATTCTCAGCCTGACACCCAGCTATGTGTTGTCGTCTTGACACTGTGTGGGAAGCTTTGGTTGGGCAACACATTGTCAAAGTTAAAATCCAATGTATCTCCATCCATGAGGTCATTCCGAATGATGGATTCCATATCACAGTCCAAGCGCTCAATGAACATGCCATCCAAGTCACTTGGGAGCTTCTCCTGGTGGAGAAGGCCCATTCTGCCATAGCCATTGCAGCTGCTCACTGAGGAGTAGCCCCCCAGGGCACTCATCTGCATGGGGTGAGGCAGAGGCACTTGTACAGGTGTCTTCACTTGGGTCAGGCGGTTCATACCCGAAGTGTGGGGCATGGTGCTTACTGCGTGGGGCAGGGCACGCCCGTTAACTGCAGATGTCTGCTGAGTGTGTCCAGGGTGGGTATGGGAGCTGGGATTCATCATTTTGTTATGAGATGCCTGGCTGCCATAGGTTGACATGACCGAATTAGGGCCCATCATGACGTTCTGGCCCAGAACCCGGCTGTTGGGTTGGGCTACCGCAGGATCAACTGGTGTCATAATGTCATTATGGGGAGGAGAGTCAGAAGTCAGCAACTCCTTCAAGAGTCCGGGTGCACAGTTATACTGATTCATCCCTCCATAACTTGATTTACTGTCCTGAAGTGTTTGCATAGGCATCTGGGGCAAAGGGCTCATGCTGGATTGGCCGTATGTGTATTTTTGGTAGTTTGGGCTGGGCGAATTCAGACTGGTGTTTGGTGGTGCAAATGAGTAGCATGGTGTCTGCTGCATCATAGTGCCAGGTGAGGACTGGGTCGAAACAGTTAATGATGTTGGTGATGAGAGAAGGTTGAGATTATCCAAAAGATTTTCCATGTTTTCAGGATTGCTTATCTCAGACAGACTGGGCAACGTAGAGGCCATCTTTGCAGCAGATGGCGGGTACACCATAGAATGCACATCCCCTTCTCCAAGATCATCCTGTTCGGTCATAATGGGTGAGAGTCTCCCACTAATAGTACTAGCATTTGAGCTAGTTCGAGGGCGAAATGTACTCCAGTTATCAAAGTCATCGTTGCTGTGAGAGCCAGGGCTTGCAGGCCATTTGGAAAACTGTGATCCAGGGCTGTCCCCGGCACCCTCCTGGCCAGACTGGAGCGATGCTTTCTTCTTGGCAGCTCGGCTTCGGCTCTTAGCAAATTTGCTGTTGTTGTCCATGGATGCAGCTCTTCTCCTGGGAGATTTCCCGCTCTTGCCGCCCTCTGGATTGAGCATCCACCAAGAACTTTTTCCAGTTCCTTCATTCTGCACACGAATGAACTTGCTGTGTAAGGACAGATTATGACGAATTGAATTCTGTAAAGCAAAATATCGTATTAAAAGTACAATACTTCTCTGCTTGGAAAACTTACTATTCTACAAGTATTACATGGAAAAGAAGTAAAAAATTTTGAGAGTTTGTGGTACAGATTTCCATCTGAACAATCCCAATGCTTCTGAACCCACTACAAACCATCTCAAATAGCATAGGAATAAATAGTATCTTATCTTAAAAACAGTATCTGTATCTTATTTAATGAAGGGACAAAACTGTAACAAGAACTATTATAAATACCTTCTTTTATACAGCTAAGTTTTATGGAAACATTACAAGAACTGGTTTTAATAACTGCTGAAATTTTGCTTAGCTACAATAGTACTCTGTATCAAAATGCTATCAAAAACGCTTTCCATTTCTACTATCCTTAAAACTACTGCCAATTCTCTTCAGTTTGAACATGTGCCATTTATATAAATAAATTTCATATTACTGCAGCCACATACTTATAGAATAACAGAAAAGACAAAAGAATAGAGAGAATATAGGCCAAGCATGGTGGCTCGCACCCGTAATCCCAGCACTGGGGGAGGCCGAGGCAGGTTCAGGACCAATCTAGCCAAGGTGGTGAAACCCCATCTCTACTAAAAATACAAAAATTAGCCAGTGTGGTGGCAGATGCCTGTAATCCCAGCTACTTGGATGGCTGAGGCAGGAGAATCACTTGAATCTAGGAGACAGAGATTGCAGTAGCCAAGATCACTCTAGCCTGGGCAACAAGAGTTAACACTCCACCCCACACCCCCCCCCAAAAATAGAAGCATAGAGTTTATAAAAAATTAAAGGCCCCCAAACCAGTAAGACTTGGATTCATTCACACCTTTAAAGCCTGTTAAGCAAACACAAGTTAATATAAGGAAAACAGAGTCATTGCTTTCTTATTTGAGAAAGCTGACCTGCCAAAATGATTTTTTTTAATTCAAGTAGTGCCCCTACCCTCCAGTTCCACCAATAACCAGTAGTATGAGTAGGATACACCAACTAACTCCATGACACAGCCCCAGATAGCCAGGGGCTACACTGTCCAAAGAGACAACCTGGGATGGGAAGAAATGATAAGAGAACGAAAAGAGCTCTAACACTCAAGCTAGTGCAGCTTCATGACTAATTATGCCACGTCTATCAACCCTAGGCCAACTAGGGAAGAAAAACCAACCACTTTTCTTTTGAACACTTGGGTGGCTCTGCTACTTACTAACCTACATGGCCTTGGGAAGCTGCCTAGCCCTCAATGTATCTTTAAGTTTCCTCACCTGCAAAGCAGGAATAAATTATAGTACCTTATCAGGGTTGTTACATGTATTAAATGAGATACATAAAAATGCTTAGTGGCACCTGGCATATAAGCAGTCACCATGAAGGGAATATTAGACCCCAACTTATAATAGTGGTATTTTGCACCCCCAAAGTCCTGCTTCCCTATTCCTATTCGGTGAGGTATGGGTAGGAGCTTAGAAGTATTACAGATACAAATCCACAAGTGCAAATATATGGTGAAAGGGAACAGAGGTGGTCTTTCAAGCTTCAGCAGAAACACCAGAGCCAGGCTGCAGATGAGAAAGCCATGGTTTGATTCACCTCCTCTACAACACTTGGTAAGATGGCATTCAGGAGAGCCCATGGGACACGTGGAAAAGGAGACATGAGAAACACTGTGAGCTCCCCAGGAGGAAGGGCCTTGTCTTACAGCATTTTGCCCCCCAGCACAACACAGGGCACACAGCCACTACACCTTGTTCATTCAGCAGCCTCTTTCCTCAGAGGTCTGCTCCCAAGGCAAGGAGTGGGATTCTGGGTGCCCTAATCCCCTGGAATGTGCACAGTCTCCCAGCTTCCTTGGCCTTCTCTGCCAACTGGATGCAAGGCTCAGCTGACCAAGCCCCCTGCACGTCTGTGGCCCCTCTCCTCAACCACAAAAAGCTCTGGCTGGATTTGTGGTCACCCAGGGGTGCAGCCACAGTGCCCACATCCTCATGCCATCAACATGGGATGCAGGGGCCCGAATGCCAACTGCTGCGCCTGAGCAGAGCCTCTGCACAGCAGGACGAGGCCCGGCTCCAACACAAACTGGGAGAGAAGTCCTCTCTCATTAAAAAGTAGTAGAAAAGAGAAAATGGAGGGGGCCTCACTTTCTGAAAGAAGATGCAAAAGTCAGAGTAAGGCCCAGCAGTCAGGGCTGAGAAATCCACATTTCAAAACGCCCTCTGACCCTCTGTACTGCATTCCGCCCACGGATTTCAACACAGCAGCTACGTGACAAGCCCTCCTGCCAGAGCATACAGCGAGTGGGAGTGCAGGGGCAGACATGGCCAGAGCCCAGATTCCCAGCTGGAGCAGAGCAGGTGTGTGAGTGCATGTCAGTGACTGTCACCTATTCCCAAGACTCCCACCTTCCTCCACACCCAAGATCTACCCTCACCTTGAGACATGCTATGAGTAGGGCAAGTGGCTTAGAGTCCGTACAAGAATCCCTAAAAGACGCCAAGGACTACATTTCCCTCCCATTCTTTTTCATTTCCGTAGGATAGATTGCCAAGTTCCTATGGGAAGGCGCTACACACACACATGCATGCCCACAGAGCCACAGGTCTTGTCCTTGTCTGCCATGCCCACCAACCCCAGCCGAACCGAGTTCTTAATTCCTCTTAATATCAGCAGGCCTGCCACTGGAATAGCACTGGAATGCAGTCCTGCACTCTGACCCTGCGACGTTTTCTATACACTGGAAGTCCAGGCATTTGCACAATATTCCATCATGACACTTTTGTTCTTTGAACACAATAGACACACAGATAAGCTCCAATGAAATCTCCGGAGGAGAGGAAGCTTGACTCCTGTCCCTGTCACATTTAGTTAATGATAAAGGGGGAAGAAAGATCTTCCCAGATAGAAGCTTCCTGGTTGCTGTACTGACTTGGGGCAAGGGGGTGCAGCTCTGTAACATTCATGATGAGCTTGTCAGATCACTGGCAAGCACAGCTGGGGGTCATTTTTAATAAGACTGCAGGAGACACAATAATGAAATCTTTAAAATGTTCAAAGAGTGTTCACTAACTCAGGTGGGACATGTACTAATTTAGACATTTTTTTAAAAGCCACAGCAATCTCTTATCAAAACATCATATTACATATTTTTCTAAGAGGACATCTCAGGTCGCTCTTTGAGTAACAGAGCTGTCTCCTAACTTTGCCAACAATTAAAATTTTTTCCGAACAGGAAAAGGTTTGCTGTGCAGGGCTTGTTACATAAATTCCTGTTTTTCACACAGCCAGCAGGACATTAAAGAAGCTACGGTTTTTAGGGGGGTGGGGTTTGAAAAGGTAAATCTTGTAAAAATGTGTTGCTATTAACAATGTTGTATCTGCACTCCTCTGCTGGACACAGGAGAGGCTGTATAAAAGAGCAGTTCACCAGGGGGGCCTTCACAGCAGAGCCGCGTGGGACTGCTGGGCACTGAGATATTATGCCCTTGAACTCTCAACGAATATTACCCGAGGACAGAGGCAGGGTGTCAGGACAGAGGCTTATGCCCTGTCAATCACTTGCCTGAATCCAGCGTTTCTACATGACAGCACTAGAGAAACACAGGCCAGCCGAACTCCTCTCCACTAGCCGTTATTTCTCGGCAGCCCCACTCACAAGCCTCTGCACACATCCCGTCTGCCATCTGCGTGACTGGCCACCCCAAGTGGTGTGGCATATGCTTCCTGGGAAGCCTGACCCAATGAGCTCCACAGATGGAGGAGCTGGGAAACCCTGACACGGTATACTTGCTTGTTCAACCTGCTCTGCTGGGTGTTCTATGTTCAGATTCTGAGCTCCTTAACGGGCACAGGAGCCCAAGCTTGTCTTTAATTTCTAATCTCATAGCCTCAATAAATGTTTGTTTCTTGACACCCAAAAATGTTACAAGGTAGATATGGTGTCTTATACACTACATATCCTTTAGCCATCCATTCAAGTTATCAATTCATGTCAACTAACATTTACTGGAACCTATTTTGTGCTAGGAATAGTGACAAACATGAAGGAAAAAGACACAGAACCTGTCCTCCAGAAGCTTTTGATTTACCTGGAGAGAAAATAAATCCACATAAAGAGCCACTTAATAGGGCAGAAAATGACACATCCCACAGACTGTCCAGGAGCAGTGATCTTTTCCCTCCAAAGGCGCCACCCTGCCCCCCAACACCCCAGCTTCTTTCTCGGTCCAACTGTCCCCTCCAGAAGCATGTCTTGATGACCTTATCCTATCCTGCAGCTCTGACATGGGACCTTGCTTACTCATCCCTCTAGATGATTCTGCTATGTCTGGTCCCAGGGGGGCATGCCTGGCTCCCCACTGTACCATGAGCTGCTCAAGTGAGCACAGGGAACTTTGTCTGTCTTCTTCTACACTGTATTCTCACAGCACCAATACCATATAGGCACTCAAGTATCTGTTGAACAGATTAGTATTTCCTACATTTACAGGGTTGTTGCAAAGATTAAATGAGACAGTATGCATGGAAAGGCTTACCTCAATCTCTACTAACTAATGTTACTGTTACTGCCACTGGCATACTAGCATCCATAAAATATGTCTGTGTTTTACAGACTTATCTATGTCACAAACACTAGTCTCATTTCTTTATAACCACACCTTGCACTGCTCTCACTTAACATGAGGCTTTTTTTTAATATGTTACTGGAAAGATTAACTGGTTTGAGAAAAACAGCTAAGATATTTTCTCTTCACAATAGATATTGCCTCAAAATTGATTCAAATACTGAGGTGAGTCTGTCAATGCCCTGGTCACCAGTGTCACCAGAATCCTTAAGCCTTCTCAAGGTGCTGCTGCCAAAGCCATGTGTGCAGGCATCACACATTGCTGGGACCAGGGGCCTCTGAGCTCTGGATATAGCTAGCATGTGCGCAGCAGCAGCAGGGGTTGGCAGAGCAGGGACCTCAACAGGCCAGGCAGGAGGCTCCATGAGGAATGGTTCCAAATGAGCACTGCTATTCTATTTCCTCACTGTTCTGCCTCTGTGGCTGGAAGAAGTGAAGCGCTGAGGCTGGTCCCCAGAGACCCCTGAGGACACACACCGTGCCCAGGATGCCCCTAGCCCCACTATCTAAAGCAATCATCAGATAGCCATTGAAGTGCAGGATGAAATCTTTACAACTTTCATTTACTTTAAAATTTTTATCTCATTCTTTTAAAATTCTATTTGTGAGTGAATTATGTAATGTACATAATATATTTAAAGTGTATACACAAATGTATGTTATATCAAAAAGAGTATGTGATTTTTTTAATAAAAACCATTTAGAGACCACTAGTCTATCATGGTAGCCTTCTAGGAGCCTGAGGCCCCAATAAAGATGATCAAGAGAGCAGATCTAGCTCTAAGTCAAGTCTAGGTTGACTTTGCCCCCATCCCTCAAGCCTGGGTTGAAAAAGAGGCCTGGTCCCACCCTCTGCTTTCAGCTCTCTGCCTCCTCAGAGCTAAGCCTGGCCGCCTTCCCAGCCACTCCTCTTCACCCTGGCCTGGACCCTTGCATCCCCAAAGCCTGCCTTCCAACCTGAGCTGCCAGTTCACATGCATCTAGCCTGTCCCTCAGCCTATAAGAAGACCACCACCTGTCAGTCAGGGGTCCCCACACCACTGCTACATTCTATATTTCTTTCTGCTTGGCAGTTCTATAATTATCCAGGTCTTTATATTCAACCAAAAACAATGCAAAACCAGCAACTTAAGGCTGAATATGCCTTGCTCATGAAACTCTTAGATGGCCTTCTTACCCTGTATGTGTGTTTTATAGTTTACTGCTGTCAATACATTTCATTCCACCCTTACGACAGTCCTATAAGGCAGGTATTACTGGCCTCATTTTAGAAATGGAAAAGGAAAAATTAAGACTCAGAAAATAATCTGTCCAATTAGGGCTCAAAGTGAAGCTCTGTGATTCCACCTGCAACCCCACTGCTAGCTGAAAAAAATCTATCCCCTTGGCTTCACCACTGTTAAGAGAAATCAAAGCAACATACTTACAGCTGAGATTACATGTGTGCACTTTGAGGGAGCAGAAATAATTGACTAGTTTACAAAGCTCATTTTCTGCCTTAAGGGATGATAAATTTACACAACGTGGCCAGGCACGGTTGCTCACGCCTGTAATCCCAGCACTTTGGGAGGCCAAGGCGGGTGGATCACAAGGTCAGGAGTCCAAGACGAGCCTGGCCAATATGGTGAAATCCAGTCTCTACTAAAAATACAAAACTTAGCCAGGCATGGTGGCGGGCACCTGCAGTCCCAGCTACTCGGGAGGCTAAGGCAGAAGAATCGCTTGAACCCGGGAGGCGGAGGTTACAGTGAGCCAAGATCGTGCCACTGCACTCCAGCTGGGGTGACACAGTGAGATTCTGTCTCAAAAAAAGAAAAAATATACACAATGTGATTGTCTTTTATACTAGTGGGTTCCTCTTTATGGCAGGAATTCACAGCAGTTGAAGTGTGCATTTCAGTTGTGAGCATCATCCTAGGGAAAGCCTGTGTAAGGGGCTGTGGGAACTTACAAAGAAAGTGGAAAGGTCCCCAGAGACCCCCTAGCTGACTAGAACTGCCCACTGCCCTGCAGGAAGGTGTGAGCAACAGCCACCAAATCCGACAAAAAGAATTTCACACTCAGAAACTGGAACATATGATCAAATGAACTCATTGTCCCAGAAATTCTAGAAATTCTTTCAAAATGCTAGACTAACTAGATTTTTCCAAAGCATTTTATCTAATTTCTGTGAACTTTCTCAATGTGTGCAATTGTTACGCAGGCTCCCAGCACGGCCTTTATTCCCTCCTCCTTCCTCTCTTTTACACCATCTCTTCCTGCACTTCCACAAGTGAAAATAAACTGAAGTAGGAAAATCTATTCAAAGGAGTTCCCATTAAGAGTTACTAATAACACAACAACTTTTAAAAATAATCCATTTTGTTTGCAAACAGAAGGAAAACATGACCTTTTGCCAATTCTTTTTACAAGAGATGTCAGTAGACATGTATCAGCCACAGACAGCATGTAAATCAATTTTAAAAAGTGTTTAACATAAGATCTGCTGAGAATAGCTAATCTACATGCTTACACTTAGATACTTCCATAAGGCTGGTTCATTTCCCAAAATGGTTTCCTTTTCACCTGAATATCCTCAAGGACCACAATATTCCCCACTACTACCCCGCAAAGTGCAGAGGTCTTAAAGTGTCTCCACTGATCCCAGGGCTGTGGACTGAGAATCCCGGCCTGATAAAGCTGGAAGGTATTTCGAAGGTCATCTGGTCTAACACACTTGTTTCATGTTAGGGAAACAAAGTTCAGAGAGATTACAATGCAGATGGAAAACTTATGGGTGTTCATTTACAAAAAATAGAACCACATTTCTTTTAATACTAAAATGTAAAACAAGTACCAAGAACATGGAATATTCTTTCCCTAGCCAAGCCAATCCTTACCTATAGTCTCAAACGACCATAGATACAAATTTAGTTCTACCCAGCTTTATCTCTAACTGTAGCCATTCCACAGGAAGAAAAATACGACTATCTACCACAAAAAGAAAGTAGGAGATTATGTTTGCATGTCAGACAGTACGAAAAAGACAAGTGGAAGAACTCATAGGTGTCAGGAGAAGCCTCAGAGACTTAGGAAGTACACCGTGAGGCAGAACCCGAGGTGCCAGCTCTGGAGGCAGAGTTACTGCCGGGCCTTTCTCAGTAAGTCCTGGATCTCATCACTAAGCCTGTTTTCACATCCGTAAAACAAATATGGATGGTGTAACATACATGAAGTTGCCTGGTGTACCACCTGACACAAAGACAATAAACACTGGCAATTTTGTTACAGGAAGTGAAAGAATATATAAACAACAACTTTTAAGCCATTATAAATGATTATAACTTGATTAAAAGTCAACTCATCACAAACTTCCTATTTAAAGGCAGCCAGCCTTCCTCAGGCTTATTTCCATGCCCTCACATCTGAGATGCAATCCTTCATTTACAGAAAAATTGTGTTTTCTCCCCCTTAAAAAAATTTTTAAATGAAAGAATCTGAGCATTTAATTTAAGTAGCATATTCTGACGGCTTTTGAGGTGACCTATGTCAGAACATGTGTGTCTAGGAGGTTGGTCAAGTTAAGGTCGATACAGCAGTTGTCTGATAAGAGATTAATTTTTAACAATTTTTTGAACAGATTAGGTTTTGCTATGCTGCCCATGCAGGTCTCCAACTCCTGGCCTCAACTGATCCTCCCACCTCAGCCTTCCAAAGTGCTGGGATTACAAGCATGTGCCACTGCACCTGGCCATGATGACAGATTATATTCAGGATGGCGATTATTAGAATGATGCTCTTTCTTATCTCTTTGCAAATGCTAGTCACCCATGACTGTTTCCTTTATGGGAAACAAACTCTAAAAGAGCCCCTAAGAGGTGGGAAGGTCAAGGAGTAAAAGAACATACTACAGGACAAAATGTCTGGTAAAGAGGTGTGTTACAAGTGAATGGGCCGATGGTATTAAGGACTGAAGAAGGAAGAAGGGTGCCACCACTAGCCTGAAACACCAGGGGCAGGAAGCTTTACAAAGGAGGATGCTCTGTGGTTTGCCTCATCTTTAGCCAAAGGCCTAAATATTTCAGAGTAACATTTCAACCAATAACCTCATATATTTAGGATCGAAGAAAAACCCTTCAGGGACAGAACAGAAAATGTACTTAATGATATTAGACCATATCAAAGCTTTTGCATTTCTGAAGGTAGTAATTAAAAAGAAGCACAACAAAATTTAACTGTCTCCCACAGGAGAACCCTATATTAAAGGAAGCTACCGTTTTGTGAAAAGAAGGGCAAAGGCCTTTAATTTTCAGGGAAGTGAAATGGAAGTCTCCTATACCATTCAATACTATGGGCTCTATGCACTACCAGAAACAAAGTACCCCAAAAAGACAAACCCCAAAATAATTCAGGTGGGGAGGAAACGAGCAGTCCCCTTAGACGTCAGCTCCAGATCATAAGACATATTTCTTAATCACTTCTCTTCTATAACCTCTGTATCCGGTGCTAATGTGGACCTCTGTTTAAGCAAAGCCTGGAAAACACAAACTATCTCACAGTCATACACTTGGGTTTAATACCACCACACAACCCAAGCAAGGCCAGCTCTCAAATGAATGTCATCAACCCTAGCTAATAAGGTCCCTATGGTGGATATCCAGAGACTAAATTTCATATAGCTAAAATTCTTATAAATGCCTTCTTTTTAAGAGATCTATCTGTAGGCTACCAAGGATTTCAAAGTGGAGCTTGTTTCCCCTGGGATTAATTTAGTTTTGGTGATCCTGCAGTCGGTCCTGGGGACCCTTTAGCCCACTCACCATCTCCTCCCCAGGGAGGCACAGAGGCTAGGTAGTGCCAAATCCACAGCAGACAGCTACAACTCCCCCACCTTGCCCATCAGTGACCTAAAGGGGCCTTTCTGAAACTCTGACTAAATTAACTATCTGAAATATCCATGCTTTTTGCTGCTCCTGCCTAATGGTTGTCTCAGACGCACAAGGCCCCGCCACAGGAGAATATTAAGAGGAAACTCATTTGATGCTAAAGTAATTCTGCTGTTTCTAATGAAAATCTTTGTCTATTTTATAGGCCATACAATGTTTCTAATCTGCAATGGTACTATAAACGCACAGCATTACAATGCAATTAAGTACCTTACTTATTTGGCTACCAGAAGACTAAGGCACAACAAAGTCAAAACCAAAAACAAAGAACACATCAGGATCTATTCTCTTCTGATGAAGAATTTAAATTAGGCATAAAATGAAGCATAACCATACCAATACTTTGATCCATTTTAAAATGTTCTAAAATTTTAAAGGACTAAAGTGAATTTTAAAGTATTTTTTCAGCGTTATATTGATGACCCCATTAATACTGTTCATATTACATAAATGTATATTCCAGGTATGTTCCCGAATTGTTTACAGAAGCCAGTGAAAAACTTTACAGATATAAATTCAGAAGCAAGAACAGTGAAACTTGACAGATTAAAATCCCTAGGACAATATCCCACCCACAGCATGTACTACCTAGAACTGTTTTTATCCTAAATATGTTTACTGTCTGGAAAATATAGGGAAGAATTTATCTACTAGATGCATTAGTAAACAGAGTGTAAAGTCTAGATTTAAGTGTTTGTTTTCTGTTTTTGGACCCAGATATGATAATCCAGATTGCAAAAACAACAGCAAACTGCATTAAAGTATAACACTCTGAATTACACTACCTGCAACGTTGGGTTTTCCTGCAGGGTTTACACAGAATCTTGACACCAGCTTGCCCATTCTGCTGTCTAGGAAGCCTAACTCAACAATGACTCTAGACTGCCGAGTAAATAAATACTGTTTGGTGGTTACCGCCCCAATATTATTCAAAGCTTGTCTCAAATCAAATAGCTTTTCAAATTGATTGACCCAATAATAGCAAAACTATTTGGGCCCAGGATTACGCTAAAGTGAAACTCGCCCCACCAGAGACTGAGCCCAGGTCAGGGCTGTGGCCCATCTTCCCACAGACATCAGGGATCCGCCTGAGGAAGTAGAGCACAATTACTTTCTAAGACACAGTAGGTCTGCTGCCCAACAGCCCCATTCTCCACACCCTCCTTCTAAATAACACAAAAGCCATGGTCACCCTCACAAACTGCTGCTCCCTCAGCACCACCAGAAGCCCAGGCGTATTTAGGGACTCCAAAAGAAGCTCACATAAATGTTTCAGTAATGCTTTCATTAACATACCTAGAAGCCTCCAACGCCTCATGGCCCTCTTCAACGTGTTCCCAGCTAAAGCATCAGCACACAACTATACTTTGCTTATTTGTAAGACCAAGTTTCTACCCCAATGGAAGCACCTGTGCTGAGAGCAGCATTTTCACCTCTGTACAGTCACTGGCACTCCACCAGTGATATGAGCTCACAGATATGAGCACATCTGTGTCAGGGGTGCCCGCGAGGACTTGCAGCTTAAACGCAGTCTCAGGTCAAAGCAGGCCAGCCTAGGAAGGATGTGCTTCCCCAAGATCACTCCTGGGCTAAAGGAATTCTGGAAGGCTCCAAATTGAGTCTGCCCTGGAACCACATTTAGATGACGTAAGGACATCCCAATATGAATTCTTTGGGCTCCAGAGAGAAGCAAGAATGTCAGGTAGGACAAAAGGGATCCCTGAAGCACCTGAGGGTCCCCACTTGAATGACTAAGCAAACGTTAACATGTGGAGAGTTTTTCTTGTATTAAATATTAAACTTTTTATTCTAATGCTGCAGCTAGAATCATGTCTTTTTGGAAACATGGATGATATTGTTGTCATAAATTAAGACCATAAGACTATCTCTTTAAAACTTCAAAGACCAAAAACAAAACAAAAAACCCCACAAAAACCTCACAGTTGCCTTTGGAAGTTCTTAATATCATTTTTAGAACTGTCTTAATCTTTTAAAACACACTGGCTACATGCAATACACATTTGTTGTTTGAGGATGAAAACACAAATAATTCTATACAGTTTATCTTAGTAACTCTGGGCAAACTAGCAAAGGCAGAAGGAATGAACGATTAAATGATCCATTTTTTAGGATGATTCAAACCAATGGAAAATTAGGAGCTCTTACACAAGCCAATAATTTGCGATGGTATACCTTAAACTCCTCTTTGGAATTTTAGTCCTCATTGCTTTCAGCGTTTTTGCTTTCAATTTCCTCCAAAAGGGAACTGAATATCATCTATTATGGTTAGAATCTTGCACACAAGTACCAATGTTTTTTATCTCTTCCAAGATCCTATTCAAGGATACTCTGCACATGTGTCCCAGAACTTAAAGTAAAATAAAAAAATTTTAAAAAGGATACTCTGGCCTGCTGCTAGTTTTCCACCACAATATATGTATTAGCACATTAGGAGATGCCTTTTCTCTACTTCTCTTTAAACTACAAAGTTGCCAAATATGGTCCAGTAGGAAGAGCACTAGAAGTCAGGGCTTGCATGTCTGTGTTCAAGTGAGGTCATTGCTGCGCTATATGGATGGCCTGGTGCCTCCGAACCATACAACTCAACAGTGCATTGTAAAGATTAAATGAGAACATATTTGGAAAACAAAAAACAGATTACACATGTGAAGAAGGCTACCAATTTCAAGCATATTAGAGAATTATTCTATAAATTCATGATACTCTAGAACAAAATGCAAGGTTTTTAGAAATTATTGGCTCCACTGTCACACATACTTCTATAACAAAGAGATGAGCAGTAAGGTCAGTTTAACAGATCACTTCAGCGTTTCAACTCTCAAAGATCACTTTTCTCTAAGCCAACATGTAGTCTCTGGTATTTCAATTTATTTTCATTTTTATTACTCATAAAACTAATTTAGTTAAATTCTGACAGCCTAGTTAAGATTGCAACGGATGATTCAGAAGTGTTACTGACCGAACAAAGTATAAAACAATCATTCTTCAGTGGTACCCTACCACCCCCAAAAGAAAAGTTTTATATTTTAATCATTTTTAAAAATCTATCATGTATAATAAATAGCCAAACCTAGAAAACTCTTTTAAAGAAATATTTTGTTTGAAAATTGCTTGCTATTCCTAGCTGAATTTGTAGGTACTTTGAGGACTAAAATAGTTATCCAATATACTGGGATCTACCTTCATAAAGTCTCTGACAGAAATATATGACACACTTTAAAAGGAACATTTGGGCCAGGCATTGTGGCTCACACCTGTAATCCCAGCACTTTGGGAGGCAAAGGAGAGAGGATTGCTTGAGCATAGGAGTTCAAGACCAGCCTGGGCAACACAGTGAGACCACCCCATCTCTACACTGGAAAAAAAAAAAAATTAGGTGTGGTGGTGCACATTTGTAGTCCCAGCAACAAAGAAGGTGGAGACAGGAGGATAGCTTCAACCCAGGAAGTTGAGCCTGGAGTGAGCCGTGTTCACAACAGCGCACTCCAGCCTGGGTGACAGAGGGAGACCCAGTCTCTAAATAAATAAATAAAAGACCATTTAGAGAATCAGGGCTGGAAAGGTACACGTTCAGTTCATCCTGCCCAAGTCAGTGTTAGAGCACTTGCCAGGGTGAGAGGTAGGGCACCAAGGAGAAAGGGTCTCAAAGGACCCTGTGTCAGTCATTTTTATTGGGAATACAAACCAAAGGTAAATTTTTACCTTCATTTTTGTCACTGGAAAATCTAGGCAAAAATTAATCGGGAAACTGAGCAAAGCCTAGCTAAAGTGGGCCTAATGTAAACTATTTCAATCCACTGACAATTTCAGAAGTTACTTTCTTTCCATTCAAATTTCAGTAACATAAATCAGGATCTTTTGATTTGGCCAAATCAATACCAATCAATGTAATTTTCATTGAACAATTATTTGCTGAGCCCCTATTGTATACTAGGTACTGTGGCAATAACAAGTAAGCATTAAGGCTCAAGGCTGTCCCTGCCTCCCGTGGTCTCACACATACGTACATACAGAAGGCTGACAACACAAGCGTTAAGGTGCAGCATACACAAAACAAGAAACAGAAGGCCCTACACTGGAATTGGGACGTGAAGCAAAGGACAACTTGGATTGCTAGATAAAAGGGGATGGGAATTCTTGATGTAGGAGAGAGCATGAACCAATGTTGACAGACAAACTATGTGGTGTGCAGAACATGTGTACTAGAACCAGACGGCCCAATTCAAACCCACTTACCATCTGAGTGCTCTAGGCTAAGTGGCTCACCATCTTTGTGCTTGGTTCCCTTGTCTGCAAGAAGGAAATACTAACAGTACTTACTGACCACTGTGCAGAATGCCCAATAAATAGGAGCTATTAGTGTTTGTGAGGAAACTTTTTAAAAAACACTAGTAAGGTATGTCTGGAGAAGACAGAAGAGGTCAGTATGGCTATGTATGGGTTTAGACACAGAAAGGGGGAAGAAGAGACAGAAGGTACAGTGGGTGGGGGCTTAACACTCAACAAAGGAGCCTGTTTTTTTACCCTACATGCAATGCACAGGAGAGCAAGTGGAAGATCAGAGGATAACAGAATAAAGTTATAATGCAGAACCTAGAGCAAAGTGCCAAACCTGCCTTTCCACCTGGATGATAGAAGGAGAATTCAGGTGCTGCTGGGAAAGCAGAAAGATATTTCTGATTATCCACAAATGTAACACTGTGTGTGGGTGTCTGTATTTTTGCATACATCTACATTGCTCTTGATAAGTAAAAGCATCTCCAGGAGCCACTGCCTTTGGCTCAGGTTCTTCCCCACCTAACAGGAAGCTGCTGCAGCTAGTGCTGAGAAGGGCCTCCAGAAAAAAGTGTTACCTTCAGGCCCTCCTCCCTGTCAACCTTGCTAGAAATGACAGGGTTTTAGATTCATTTCTGTCTCATGACTTGAAGGATACTTGATTGTTTTCAAACTTATGGCATAATCTGATATTTTCATAGCCAAAGGAGGGCAGGATGCTAGGGCCACGACCGTTTGTTTTGAAAGTAGATTTTAAGTCTGCCTCTATGAATTTGACTGTTTTCATACATTTTATCCATGATTCACAACATTTGGCATACAAATTTGGTTCTTACATTTTGAAGGTTTATTTTTGTTCCTTGAAGTCATTGTCTAGGCTCAACCATAACATCTTTCAGGTTGTTTTGAACAGCTGAAAGGAAATTAAAAGAAATAATGCCCTACAATGTAACCATGGATTGTTCCACATAAACATGGATAAAGCTGCAACAAAGTACTTATGCATTAGTCAGTACCCTGGTGGGTGCACAGGAGATTCAGAGCTAAGGCTGTGGGATATTGCAGGGATATCAGGATAAGCTGCAAGGGCATCAGACTCCACCCCTCTCCATCACTGTGAAAGGCATGATCCCCCCACCCCAATCCAGTACACTAGAAGGCAAATGGTCCAATTCTTGAAAGCTTAACTTTCAGAAGGATGATGAGCAACCCCCGCCAACAGAATTCGATTATAAACATTTTATGTGATGTTAACCTTACCCTCAACAAATCCCATCCTCCTTCCTTTCTTCTTCCACTAGCCAGATACGCCCTGACCTAACTGCTTCCTTTTCTTCCTGTTACAAACCTTGCCATGCAACTTACGGCAGGGTCTAAAAGTCAGCGTTACTAGCAAACAAAGAAACCTTAAGAGATCATTCAAATATTTTGTAGAATGAAGGTCTCAGATTCTAATACTTTGTCCACTTTATGAAGCACATATAATCACTTTATGGAGGACAGCTAAGGGGTGCTTGCAGACAGGAATGCCAGACCTTAGGTTATTAACTTTTCTTATCTATTTCATAGCACTTCTTCCAGCCACTCCTACCAGGATCATGTTATTCTCCTCACCAAACCAAACAAAGCAAACTAATCACCGCCATTAAAGTTTTTGTTGTCAGGTTTTAAAAATATTGCACATGAACTTTTCAATCTGTACTGAATGCCTAGAACAGAACAGAGCCAAGCACAACAGAACAGAATGGAATAGTAGAAAAGATAGACCCAGAGTGATACCCATGACCAGTTCTTAAGAGGTTAGACTTGCTCTCCTGGTTTCAGATTTCCGTGCAAAATAATTTGTCCTTTCTGCTTGGCCGGAACAAACTTACTTCAAAATAAAAGAGTTTTATCAAGTTCTATTTCTGCTAAAAGACAGGAGAGCTGATTAAGGAGATGAATGCAGAATGTGCCCGCTGGCTGGCCCTTTACCACCAACCTCTCTCACCCTTCCCTCAACTGCCATCTAGTAAGAGCAAACTTGCAAGCAAAGTTGAACATTAAGTACTACTGAAAGGGCAGTGGAGGGGGCTGATGCAGATGGCCTCACTCAGGGAATGTGCCTTGTCAAACTCCAGCACAAGATGCAGCAGCATCCTGGCTGTTCTGGGTCCAAATTTCTTAGGTCCATCCTTAAACCAACAAACTCTGCAGCTGTCACTCAGGCTACAGTTCAAGGATCTTTACCTGACAAAGCTGACAGCTGGTCCTAGAATGCTGATCCTGTAGATGGAGAACTTTTGTGCATTCTGGTTAAATTCCCACTCGGTATGAAATCCTAGAGGCATGGTGCTTACAGTGACATGATGACAAGGGTTCCCTGCAGCCAGCCTCCCATCCCACTCCACCTTCAGGACAGTCTTTATTCCCAAAGCATCCCCAGCCACTGACGGTGCATCAGCATCCCCCGGACTCTTCCCCGTCCCTGAAGATCAGATTTTCCTCTAACCACTGAGGTCTTCTGTAGCACCTCCAAAGTAATTCCAGGACAAAGCAGCACACTATGGCCTACTAAAGCATTCTTCAGCATGTGTTCCACAAAATAATGGTTCATTTTAGGGTGATTGGAATTCACTGAACAAATACCTTTAGGACACTCTGGCCACACAGAATTACAGAGGATTCCAAACTGCACATTGCTTAGACCCTTTAATACACAAAACAAACAAGAGCAAAACTATCCCCTTAGACTTTGTTTTGTTGGTGGGATCACATCCGTGCACATGCACACCCCTCCACACACACACATTTCTTTGCCCACACTTCTTGACAGACTATACCATGAAACTGATATTCAGCAGCACACATTTTGGAAAACGCTGATCTAATGGCAAGATGGTGGCAATGAGGAAGAAGATCTAAGTCTGGCTCTAGCCTTCTGACTGGACACATTTTATATCCTTATGTCTCAGCTTTCTTGTCTATAAAGTGAGAAAATGATGCCTGTCCTAACTGCCACACAGGGGAGTTGTAATGGATATAGCTGCCTCAAAAAGCATAAAGTGCTACGTATTGGTGAGATTTTATGATTATGCCAAGGTAGAAGGAGGGGCTCTCACTGAAAGCCCCCGAGCTGCCCAAACTTCCCACCAAATAACACACCTCTCCCAGGTATCTCAGAAAGTCCAGGTGTTCTATGGGACTCACTGCTAGAAGTAATTAAACCATGCCTTACTCTTTGATGGGACAAAGGAGGAGACAGACTATCCAAGCCAGGTTGGATTACCCTGTGCGAAGCAAGACCCACAGTAGACCTCTTTCTCCTACATCCCATTCACTGACAGTCAACACCATCTTAAAAACACACCAGGCAGAGTTATCAGAGGAGAAGAATGGGCCAAATCTTTTCTACCTCCTTAAATGCTTCTGTAAAAAAGGCAAGCAAAGTAGAGGAAGGAATAAGCAAAGAAGGGGAAAAGAAGACAAGAGAAGAGTGATTCAGAAGTTGACCTGCTGAGAAGGCAGCATAATGGGGGGAAAAAAGGATAGTGGCACAATCCCAAGACTTCTCCCAGGCCAGGAAAACACTCTAGCCTTGACACTACTCCTCATGCTATTACCAGCCATGATGTGAGCACAGAGGCAGTTTCTGGAATCACCACAGTAGAGTTTGGAGGATGAAGAACCTGTACACAGGGTTTCCCCATGTTACACAGTGGGACTAGTATAGAACCTGACTGGGCAAGAACACCATCTGGGATTGGAAAGTTTATTTACAACATCAATCATGACATCCCTGAAACCTACTGCACACTATTTGCAACCAAAATACACGGTGCCCTTTGCTACCAATTATACAAGCTCTGTATGGTCAATTATTTCTTTTACAAGACAATTTTGATGAATATAATTATGTTGCCTCCAGGTGGTGAATATAATGGGGCTTTTTACTTTGTAGATTACCTTTGCAAGTTGTCTTTTTAGCTACTGTTGTTAAAGAAAGGACATTTTACCTTTTATAATGTTGCTACCTTGGGGCAACAAACAAAAATCCAGGCATTTTCCTTTCTCATGTATTCATTCAAAAATAAAGCAGTTCCTATCAAGTGGAATATATCCAAGTAAAACAAATATAATGTTTATACACACACACAGACATACAGACACACACACACACACACACACACACACACACACTCTCTTGCATAACCAAATAATAAGTTGTACTTTGCAAACGATATGCTAACATTTTTTATTTTCCTAGGGAACAACAGGTCTTTCCTTACTTAAGCAGGAGAGGGGGGAAGAGAACAATAGTTTTACACAAAACTAGCGCCAAGCATGGGCCTGTTGTCACACGAACCTGTTCTACATCCAGTCCTGACACTTAGCAAATGTGCGACCTTGGCTAAGTCACTTTACTTCTCCAGGCTTCAATCTCCTCATCTACAAAATGGGGATAAATAACTTCCATTTCAAAGCATTTTTGAAGGACTAAAATAAGATAATCCTACAAAACACTTATAAATACTAGATATTATAGGCAAAAAATCTCAAGCAAATGTCTAGCCCCTGGCTCCAAGCAAGGCACACCTCATCTGACCTCATGTCACCTCCCTGCACACATTCAAAGAAAACCCAGTGCTGGTGTGTTCTTTAAGCAAAACACATAGAGGGCATTTGTCCTTAATGTTTATGCAACCACTATTAGCAGTAGCAACAAAAGATGCTGTCATTTGAAGGTGAAAGTCATCTGGGGCACAATCCAGCAAAATAAGTTCACAAGTCCCTGACATCTCATGGCCAGAGGCTCAAAGGCACTGAAGAACAAGGTGAGGCTCTAGGAAAGTGTCTACAGCACTGCTTAGCACTCGCCTACACACTTAAATACCCAGCGCTTCCACTAGCTGGGTGTGGGCCTTCTTGGGTTATGGTCAGGGCAACAACACTGGAAAGCCCACCAAGAGATGGAATTGGGATAAGAAAAACTACAAAAGGAAGTGAAGTGCTTGGGCACTTTGTTTGGAGAATACAGAAAGGGCTTTGGACTTTTTGGGACACAACAGGTGTCCAGAGAGCATCACTGAAAACCCTGGCCAGGTTTTGTGACCCCTTAACCCCCTTTTTTGGACAAACCCTGAAGTGACACTGCTTGAAGTCAAAAAAGGGGACCACAAACAGAGCCACAAGAGCCTTCACACTTGTTGCCAAAACACATGCCTTCACCTTTGAAAGATACTCATGAGAACTTGCAGAGGGCTGCCTTCATACAATAGTACAAATTGTGTTTAAATTAAGAAACCAGCTGCTCGCTCCTTGATCAGTCATCCTTTTATCATCAACAGAACTTTAATTAGCCCCCATCTGCTTCCTGTTTTATGCTACAAATCTTAACTTTCACCTGTTTGAACCAAACTGCAGTAACTACACCCATAGTAAATTAAAACAATTAACTTTCCATACAACATGTAATTAATCCTCATTAAGCTGTTATTAGGCTATTCAAAATAATACAGAATTCAAATCAACTAGTTTCCCACAAATGACAATGTTCTATACAAAAATTCAACAGAAACTCTATCCCACCCACTTCTTGCATTTTTCCCATTAAGAAAGTTTTCAAGCTGTCTGGCTTCAATTTCCTGATTTTACTATTAAGTATGAGGCCATATCTGGTCATGTAAGAACAATGAATACATCTCAAAAATATAATGCTGACTTTTAAAGAAACCCAAATTACAGAATGGTGTTTACATTAAATGATAAAATTTATGTAAAGCTTTTTTTTAAAAGGCAATCCTACAAAGAGTTTGTGGACCACATCTATCAGCCCAGCAGGGGGACGGGCTTCCGGCAGGAAAGGTGCCCTTCAACACATCAACTCTGGAATTAGTGACTAACTCTGGGAACAAGGAGGGGAGGAATTCTATTTATAGCTAAAACAGAGAGGTAGAATATGGGTACTAATCATATTAGCCTCTATGCCTTTCTTCATATATGAAATACAGACACACCTTACAGTTACGTCAAGTTCACTTCTAGAACACTGCAATAAAGCAAACATCACAATAAAGCAAATCACACAAAATTTTGTTTCTCTGTGCATAAAAGTTACACATTATACTGTAGCCTATTAACTGTGCAATAGCATTATTTTTAAGAAACCATGTACACATCTTAATTAAAAACTACTTTATTGTTAAAATACACTAATAATCAACTGAACCTTCAATGAGTTGTGACTGGTTGCTGCAGGGCCTTGCCTCAATGTTGATGGCTGCAGTCTGATCAGTGTGGCTAATCAAGGTGGCTGAAAGCTGGGATGGCTGTGGTAATTTCTTAAAACAACACAATTAAGTTTGCCTCATTGACTCTTCCTTTCATGAAAAATTTCTCTGTAGCATGTGATGCTGTTTGATAGCATTTTACCCACAACAGAACTTCTTTCAAAATCAGTCAATCCTCTCAAACCCTGCCACTGCTTTATGTAATATTCTAAAGCCTTTGTTGTCATTTCAACAATGTACACAGCATCTTCACTAGAAGTAGATTCCAGCTCAAGAAACCACTTTCTTTGCTCATGCATAAGAAGCAATTCCTCATGAGTTCAAGTTTAATCATGAGATTGCAGCAATTCCATCACACTCAGTCTCCACTTCTAATTCTAGTTCTTTTGATATTTTCACCACATCTGCAGCTACTTCCTCTTCTGAAATCTTGAACCCCTCCGAAGGCATCTGTGAGGATTGGAATCAGCTTCTTCCACATTTTTAATATTGACATTATGACCTCCTCCCATGAACCACAAATTTCTTAATGGCATTTACAATGCTAAATCCTTTCCTGAAGATTGTTACTTTGCCCAGATCCATCAGAGGAATCACCATCTATGGCAACTATGGCCTTAACAAAACATATTTCTTAAATAGTAACACTTTAAAGTCAAATTATTTCGTGACCCATGGGCTACAGAATAGATATTGTGTTGGCAGGCTAAAAAACAACATTAATCTCCTTGTACATCGCCATCAGAGCTCTTGTGTGATGAGGTACATTGTCATTGAGCAGTTTAATATTTTGTCCTGAGCAGTAGGTCTCAACAGGGGACTTAAAATATTCAGTAGGCCATGCTGTAAATAGATGTGCTGTCATTGTCACTGAGGTTTTGTTGTTCCATTTATAGAGCACAGATAGAGTAGATTTGGCATAGTTCTTAAGGGTACTAGAATTTTCTGAATGGTCCATGAGCACTGGCTTCAACTTCAAGCCGCCAGATGCATTATCCCCCAATAGGAAAATCAACCTGTTTTCTGAAGCTTGCCATTAACTTCTCCTCTCCAGCTATGAAAGTCCTAGACAGCATCTTCTTCCAATAGAATGCCACTTCATCTACATTGAAAATTTGTTGTTTAGTGTGGCCACCTTCATTAATTGTCTTATCTTCATCTTCTGGATAACTTGCTGCTGCTTCACTTTGTACTTTTATGTCAGTGAGATGGCTTTTTTCCTTACACCTCATTAACCAACAACCTCTGCTAGCTTCAAACTTTTCTTCTGCAGCTTCCTCACCTCTCTCAACCTTCATAGAATTTAATAGTTACGGCCTTGCTCTGAATGTGGCTTTGGCTTAAAGGAATGTTGTAACTGTTTTGATCTTCTGTACAAACCACTAAAACTTTCTTCAGATCAGCAATAAGGCTGTTTTGTTTTCTTATAATTTGTGTGTTCGCTGGAGTGGCATTTTTAATTTTCTTCAAGAACCTTCCTTTTGCATTCACAACTTGGCTGACTGGCACAAGAGGCTGAGCTTTTGGCCTATCTGGCCTTTATACATGCCTTCTTCTCTAAGCTGCATCATTTCTAGCCTTTGATTGACAGTGAGATGAGACAACGTGACAATACAACTCTTCCTTTCATTTGAACACGTAGACGCCATTGTGGGTTTTTTAATGGCCTGATCTCAATATTGCTTTGTCTAAGGGAATAGGGGACCCTAAAGAGGAAGAGAGAGATGGGGAATGGCAGGTTGGTGGAGCAGTGAGAACAAATATTTATCAGTTAAGTTTGCAGTCTTACATGGGTATTAGAATTTTTTTAAATAAAAAGCTCCCCAAGTGAGTCTAATATCACCCTCTAAAACTCATCCTTTGAGATAGGCTGAGTAATAATCCACATACATCTCCAAGACAGAGAGATCTTGCTCACCCATTTCAAAACTGCCCCCGCTGGCCTACCTAGTCAGTACCCGAGATGTAAACATTATTTGGGGGTGGACATGGTGGCTCATACCTGTAATCCTAGCACTTTATAATCCTCGAATTCCTGGGTTCAAGCCATCCTAGCACAAGATAGACGGATGGCTTGAGACCAGCTGGGACAACATGGCGAAATTCTAACTCTACAAAAAATGCAAAAAAACAAAAGCCAGATGCTGTGGCACGTGTCTGTAGTCCCAGATATTCAGGAGGCTGAGGTGGGAGAATCATCTGAGCCCAGGGAGGTTGAGGCTGCAGTGAGCTATGATTGTACCACTGTACTCCAGCCGGCCAGGGTGGCAAAGTGAGGCCCTGTCTCAAACAAACATTAAATATGTATATTATTTGGATGAGTCTATAGAGATGATAAGATTTCTTGTCCTGCTATTAACCAGCTCGGTAACCAAGCACATAAATTTCCCTTTCCTAGAGGCAGCTAAGTGAGTGAGTGGTTATCATTCCAGGCTAATAGTAAGACTCTTCTACAAAGCTTTGGATGTTATGATTCACTAGGTATGAAGTGGGGCTTGGCAATCTATTAAAACAGTCATGGTACTGGAGCCAGGTTTGGGAACACCTGAACTACTTTCACGCCTAAGATTCTTTTCAGTTCAACTATTCTAAGAAAAGAAGGTAACCATATTATTCTAGGGTTGATTCCAATCTAACAAGAGGAAGATGAAATCCCAGAATATTCTTTTTTTTTTTTTGAGACAAAGTCTCACTGTATTGCCAGGCTGGAGTGCAGTGGCGCAATACGGCTCATTACAACTTCCGTTTTCCAGTTTCAAGCAATTCTCCTGCCTCAGCCTCCCGAGTAGCTGGGACTACAGGCACGCACCACCACACCCAGCTAATTTTCTGTACTTTTAGTAAAGACGGGGTTTCACCATGTTGGTCAGGATGGTCTTGCTCTCTTGACCTCGTGATCCACCCGCCTCGGCCTCCCAAAGTGCTGGGATTACAGGCGTGAGCCACTGCACCCGGCCAGTCTCGGAATATTCTTAACAAGTATCTCATATGACAGGCAAGTATGAGAAACACTATGTTAGTGGTACTTTTGGTCATTAACACCAAATAACAAAAGGCAACTCTTAGATATTTGTGAAAGGATGTTTAAAAAACACAATTGTAAGCTTATGGATAAAAGCCAGTTGGTTCTGGGATCAAATTTTAAGTCATCATTGTTTTGCAGAAAGAAAAACAGAAGCAAGCGTAAGGGAATGAGGAATGTCAACCTCACCTTCCAATTTCCTGGAATTTTCCTCCCCCGCTTTTCCCCTTTAATATGCATTTCCTTTGCGCGCACACACACACACAGCCAACTTCACAATGGAGTTTTGAAAGATTACTGCTCCAATATGCCAACAGGCAAGTCAGTGACTCAGTGGAAGGGACACTATTCCTTCTCTCAGCCAGATCACACCAGCTTCAGCTGCTCCAGCTCTGCAGAGAAAGGGTAATCACTTCTTACCAAACATTGATAACACCTAAAATTCCTTTACAGTTCTGACAACCAGTCTGACTTCAGGGTGGAAGTGCAATTCATATTTGCCCTGAAGACATAAAAAGTGGAATGTACTTTCTTAAGATCAAAACTTCTGCAGATAGTTGATTCAGGTGAGGCTTACTCAAGTTAATCTCAAAGGAAAGAAGCATGAACCCTCATTCAGGAAAGTGGACCCAGCAGCTGCCCATTTTCAAGGGTTGAATACAAAAGCTAAATGACAAAATGTCCAGATGGGTGAAAAACCCTATCCTAGCTAGCCTGTGCCAGCAGGACTTAAGAAACAAACTGTATCTTTTGGGGCTGTTTAATTTAGTATACAATTTTAACTAGTTCCATGTTTGAGACCAATCCAGGGAGGGGCTACTTAAAAATCAGCTCAGCCTAAATCCTTCAGTGTGTGTTCCAGTGACCTGTGAACTCCCTCCTTCTCATTTCTCATATATGGCCAATTCTCCATATATGGGTGTGTCTACCTCTTTCTCCTAACTTAAAGGCTGCTGCCATGACACAAAGGTCTTGAAAGAATGTGGAGAAGCCCTCAAGCTAAAACTCTGGATCACAATCCATAAAGTAGTGAAATCAATTTAGAGAATTGAGCCTCACATTTAAAAAAAAATAAAATAGAGCAAGCATAACTTACATAAATGGCTAAGTACAGTACTATTTTATAAAACTCTTCCATCATTGTGTGCACATGTGCACTGAGTCATACTGTAAAATGGATTTCTCACTATGCATCAGGATGGGAAGAAACTGAGAAAGCCACAGAAACAGAAGGAAACATACTACTTCCTACAGGATATGCTTTCTCTCTCTAAGAAGGGCTTAATAACAACAAAGCCCAATAAAATGGTAGCACAGTCCCATCCCCAGGTTTCCTGAGAGACCCCAATCCCTTCAAGAACACCTACTCCTTACAGACAACAGAGGTATCCCTCGTGAAGCTGTTGAGCAGCCTGTACAGAAGACGTGTCCCTTGTAGTCTGGGATAAAAGGTACCAGCTGGGAAATAGCTGTGTAGTATCACTTTTGACAATTTTTGTAACCAAATAACTTTTGAGCAAGTTATTCATTTTCTTGTCAACGGAATTATCATGAAATGCTAAACCTCTACAGGGTGCAATTTTAAGGAAATATTATTACTTAAACCCTTTACCTGCACAAGACTGCCCCTCTGTCTTTCCTCTCAGTGGGTACAGGAGTTATTGACATGCAAAGTCAGCACAAGGGAACCATGGCTCAGGCAAGTTAGGAAAAATGAATTTAGATTATGTTTACAGCCAAGGAAAGGAGACACGTTGAACAATCCTCTACTGGAAACATTGCTAAAGTGTTTTTAAACTGAAGATTATACCACCACTTAAGATATTTTTTTGTCTGCTATTTTACCCAGCATATTACAAAACTGCATCTAGGACTGAAATAGCAGATTGTCTCAAGAGCAAATGACAATATTTGTACCAGAAATGTTGGCAACCAGCAGCACAGATGGGTTTCTGCACAGCAATCTTCAAACTGGGACTCCAAGAATAACTCCACCTACTGCACCAATGTTAAATTGCTGAATCCAAAGTCAGAAGGGCTCATTATTCCATATTTTTCCACCACCTTCTTCCCAAAGGCACGTGTACCTGCCTGACCTCCTCTGCCTGAGAAGGGCTCAGAACAAAGTTGTTTTTTGTTTTGTTTTGTTTTGTTTTTTTTTTAAAGTCGGGGTGGGCAGGGTGGAGCAGGAGACCACAGTGAGAAGCAAATAGGAACAGACAGTGAAAGATCGATTATCCGTGGGAGGCGGGAACACAAAAATGACTGGAAAGTCCAGATGAGCCAAACAGCTATTTACATGACTAGTTTAAGCTTCCCCTTCAAACACAAATAAAAATAAAAATGCACCTTAATTTCATCTCCTCTCCAAGGCTGGGTACCCTTGCTTGAGGAGTCAAATAAAAACTTATTTTTGCTAAAAGACTCAAGACTAGAGAGACAAGCTGGCATTAACCACAGTAAGTACTAAGACGACCCCAAAGACAGTCCTTCTATATCCAGAGCATGCCTCAAGTACTTGGAGAAAATCTTTGGTGCTTCCATGTCTGCTTTTCCTGTCTGCCAACTGAGATGCACTGTCCTCACTCCATTCATCTACATTTCTACCAAATGGTCTAGAAAGGCAAATGAAATAGAAGTCTTCACTTAAGGAGACATTAATTATGAAATCCATTCCATTAATGTGCCGTCTTCGGTGTTCACAGTAGCCTTTCCCCACCTTTTAAGAGGACCAGAGGGTTGATGGTGGTAATGGGTCTCTGCCTCTGTGCCACCCTAGGTTGACTTCCAGGGGTAAACTGTAAGGCCTTTCATGTGAAAGGGAGTCAATGCACTAACATTTTCAAGCTAGAATAGCGCTTTTCAAATGGCATAACAGTGCAAAGCACTACTGCATTATGCTCCGTATCCTCACATCTCCTGTGGTATGGGAGGAAGCCCAAGATATAAAGCATTCAACTCGATTAACAAAACCTTGGGAGTTCAGCCAAGCAGAATCCTACATTTAAATAAATGCCCATTTAATCCTAAAGAAACTGAGTAGAGGACAGTTAGGGAGTGCTCATTTTCCATCTTTCCTCTCTGATAATCAAGGTGCTTCTTGGACAGGCTCTAGTTACAATTCCCTGAACTGCACACTCAGGAAGTTTGAGTGTATCTGCACAACAGACTTCTCTACCTTCATTACCAAACCTTGAGTCACCTGAATCTGAACAGGCCAACTAATGTTGCAAGTGGAACAAAATTCCCTGCCTACCTTTTCTTTTTCTATTTATTGGGCTAAAAACCTAGTGAAAATGTGGGTGGTTAAACCCTCCATAACTGTCACTAACAGAAGCAAACAAATGTTCACAGAATCCCAAAGTCAAGAACAAATATGTTTAAGCTTTCATCCTTACACTGAGTTTAAGATTTTAGGGGGACATTTACTCCAAGTCAAAATGCTACCCTAAGAAGACCCCTCTCTTACAGGAGCTGGGAAGCACTATGATTATTTCCCAGTTATCCATCTAATTTCCTCAACCCACAATGGCAAAGGCCTCAGCCTAATGAGAGCAATCCTCAACCAAATCTTCTTGAAAGAATTCAGAATGAGCAACTATAGTGGCCTCCTTGGTAGAATAAAAGGTCTGTCCCTCATAAAGTCAAGATAAAGAGTCGAGGACACAGTGTTTTTAAAATGTCACTGAGAGGCAGGGAATGATGGCTCACTCCTGTAATCCTAGCACTTTGGGAGGCTGAGATGGGCGGATTGCTGGAAGTCTGGAGTTCAAGACCAGCCTGGCCAACATGGTGAAATCCCATCTCCACTAAAAATACAAAAATTAGCTGGGCATGGTAGCACATGCCTGAATCCCAGCTACTTGGGAGGCTGAGGCAGGAGAATCACTTGAATCTACCAGGCAGAGGTTGTAGTGAGCCCGAGACCGCACCACTGTACTTCAGCCTGGGCGACAGAGCGAGACTCTGTTTCAGTCAGTCAATAAATCAATGTGTCACTGATGCCAACTGTCCATAAGACAGTCAAGGGAGACCATCAAGAAATGGCTACAAGAATATTCTACATTCAAAGACATCTCAAAAGTACCTATCTACTCACATAAGCAGTTCAATACAACTCAATCCAATTCTTGCCAATTCAAAAGTAGGAAAGACTGGCATAAAATATAAATTTTCTCTCCGCTCAAGGCCAACAATGACCTGAAATTAAAGAAAACAAATGTTCACATGAGTACAGTCTTGAGGTAGAGTCTTGCTCTGTCACCCAGGCTGGAGTGCAGTGGCACGATCTCGGCTCACTGCAAACTCCACCTCGTGGGTTCAAGCGATTCTCCTGCCTCAGCCTCCCAAGTAGCTGGGACTACAGGCACCCGCCACCACACCCAGTTAATTTTTGTATTTTTAGTAGAGACGTCATTTCACTATATTGGCCAGTCTGGTTCTCGAACTCCCGACCTTGTGATCTACCAGTATCGGCCTCCCAAAGTGTGGGGATTACATACATGAGCCACCACACCCAGCCAGTCTATATTATTTATAGAAACAATTTTCATATCCATTTCAAGTTACTTAAAATTCAAAACTTGCTAATAATAGAAACAGTATGTAAGTGTCACTAAAACCGGAAGCTGCTGCAAAATAACGGAATATTTCGGAGTCAAATTCAAGGATCTGTGTTATAAAATATTTGGTCTTTGTTACTCTCTCAGCATTCAATTTGTAAAGAGTGAACATGTTTTAGTTTGGGTAATTAACCACTAACATAAGTCAAATAATGAATGCTGCTGCCTCCTAAATTAATCAGAATACATTAACAGAATCCTTTGAGCATATTGTTTCGGAACGAATTTCAAAGCCACCACAGTAACTTTCTGGAAGTTAAGAAAGAGGAAATGTGCTTCTCATGTCAACAGCAGAACAGTTTTCAGGAGTCCCATTGTTTCAGTGAGGGGAGCTCAGCTGTCCTGGACTGGCCTGAGTCGAGACAGGAAGAGCTGTCAGACTTCTGGGGCTGGTCACTCAAGCATGACCCGACAAGATCAGAAGCAGCAGATGTTTGAAGGGTGATGGGAAACAACTATGCAAAGAAGCAAACACTAGTAACTTGAAGAGTTACCAAAGCCTTACTCTGTTGATGTGATTTGCAATCAATAAATACATTTTAATGAAAGTCTGCAAGTTTGTACAATGGGAGCCTCTCTTCTCTCTCTCCCTACTGCTGTGACCCCTACCCAACTCCTCCCAGTAACAGTAGTATTATTTCACAACCCCTAGAGCAGGTCTTAAAATGTAAGAGAGATTTTTAAAAACCATCATTTCTGTCCAAGAATGACTATTCTGGCATAGTGACGCAAAGAGAAGCCATTCAGATAAACAAAAAACCTATTTTCCAAGAACAAGGAATTGGATTAGACTAGTAATACCTAATAACATCTAAGCCTAATGATGCAAACAAAACAACATGAGAGGAATGTGTACTATACCACAGCCCAAATGCCCCCAACAGAAACACTCTCCTTGCTAAGACTTGTTAGGTGTCTTCTTAAAGACTCCAGGAAATTACCATCCTCAAAATAGCTTTCTTTCCAAAATGACCATTAACCAAATGCCCCTCATGCAGAGTTGCAGAAGAGGGTAGCTGTTAAATGTTCCATCAAGTGGAACAAGAACTAAAATATGGAACGTTGAAACCACAACTGCTGATATGCCAAAGATTAATCCAAATAAACCAGAAAAGTCGCTCAAGATAAAATTTAGTTTTCCATCTTCACAGCATGGGTTACCCCAGCAGTCTCAAAGGCTCACACCTGTTTCACGGGCTCAGCTCTGCTGTCAATGGGAGATGTGGAGATAATGCTGAAATTCCTGTTTCAATAACATACTGCGGCAGACTAATGCCTTCCGTGTGGCTCTTTCTCTTTTTAAAGAATATCAAAATGCTAGAGGCTTGGGAGAGATTTAAACATTTCACCTGGTACAGTAGCATTAGGACTTTCAAAAATAACAAATTCTTCAAATCACAATGTTTCATTTAATGTTACACTTTATGAGTTGGCCATCAAAATCCTCTTCCACTTCATATCTACTCTCCTCTTTAATCACCTTCTGGTTTCTAAGGTATTAAAGTATTCAAAAAGGAAAACATAGTGCTCGGGTCCTGGAAGGCCTCTCGGGAGATGGGGCCTGGTACAGATGGAGGACACCTTTATACCAAAGGCGAGAGGGGTAGCAGTCCCAAGTGGAGAGGGAGGCCTGCTTCAGAATTCAACAGAGGTCCAACATTTGTGATTTGCAAATCATCTCAGAAATACAGAGAGACTCTCTTCCTGCTATAAAGTTCAAAGCAAGAGGAGGAGTAATGAGAAATCTAAGAGGGTCAAACACCTTGAAAGAGGGCAAGCTATAGCTTGCTGCTACTGCTAGGAGGACAGCAGTGTTGAGTTTCCTAGCTGGGTGGCTCCCACATTCTGGACACAGCACCAAGAGAAGGTCCAGGCAGAAAGTAGCTCAGAGGGAAAAGGCAAGGCTCACAAAGAAAAGGAACAATCAATCATCAGCAGTGCACTTCAGTCAAAGTTGATGCAATTGAATTTTTAGCAGCTGGAGGCCCAGAGACCTCTAGGAATGGAGATGATGTCTAATAGGTTAGTACAAGCAGCCAGAGGCCCAGAACAGAAATCCTAGTGCCATCATCCTTACTGGGCAGGCCAGCCAGGTAGGGCGCCCAAGAGGGATAATAGGAAAGACGAACAGCAGAGTGGAGGCTAGCAGAGGATACATTCTGGGTGGCTATAAACTGAGAACACTTTAGAACACAAAGGCCAATTGTTTTATAATTTTAGTAGTCTTTTTACTTTCATAAAATTATAGCAAAGACTATTTTTTTTTATTTACTTACTTACTTACATACTTAGAGAGAGTCTCACTCTATTGCCCAGGCTGGAGCACAGTGACTCAATCTTGGCTCACTGCAACCTCCACCACCCGGGTCCAAGCGATTCTCATATCTCGGCCTCCTGAGTGGCTGGGGTATTTTTTACAGCCGTGTGCCACTATACCAGGCTAATTTTTGTATTTATAGTAGAGACAGGGTTTCACCATGTTGGCCAGGCTGGTCTCGAATTCTGGGCCTCAAGTGATCCGCCCACCTTGGCCTCCCAAAGTGCTGGGATTACAGACATGGGCCACCGCACCTGGCACTACTAGAGTTTTTGTTTCTATAGCTCAGTAAGTAAATTAGAGCTCTGCAAGTAGATTAAATGAAATAAATCACCAGGCTTGCTGAATTCTCACACACTGTGACATCTGTATCCTTACACATCAACACTACCTGTGTATTACCTATGCATTACTCTTCCAAACTGGGTAAACCAGAATGTGCAATCCCCATCTTATTCAATCTTTGTGCTACTCTCATCTCTTCCTCCAATCTCCAGCTCTCAGCTTACTAAATTCCAGGCAAGCTAATTGAGGACCTGTATCCTGCCCATGATTTTTAAAAAATGACTTCATCAAAACTCAGGACAGAGAAAGTTGCTTCCAGCCCACAGTACAATCTGTTTTGTGAACCAGGCCTGCAATATCTTTGAAGGAGTTACCTTAAATTATTAAAAGCAAAAGACCAATCTGTATTTCAAAGTTTCAGAACAAAGCTTTTCACTTTCTGAATAGTAGTGAAGCAGAAAAGACAAACCAGAAGGGTGCCCTGATTTCCTCCCGAACATTTTCTGCATATCTCCGATTCTCCTCTCCTGCCTCTTGGAGGAACACAACCAGAACTACAGTGTCAGGTGAACCCTGCCTTGAATGTAAGCTCCTGAAGAGCTAAATCTTTTGTCTCATGCTTTGTCTTTCTGCAGTACTTAGCACAGTCAGGAAACCAGACTTTTAATAACTAAAAAAGAATTTAAGATACTCCCTCACTTTTTCCAGTTTCAGTAATCCCAATCCCCATTTCCCAAGCCTTTACACTTTACTGCTTCACAGTGATGGCAGGCCTCTACTGTCTTCCCAAGAAATGGTAAAGGCGTGTACAAGAAGTATTTCTGGGTCTCACATGATCAAATATAATTTTTAAAGTATATGGTTTATATTACCAAACCAATATGCAATCACTTCACAGCCTATATAAGATAATAATTATGTTTATAACACCGCTAAAATATCAACTATGCCTCAAGAATAGAAAGAAGCATTTTGTTTTGGGGGCTGTTTTGTTTTGTTTCTGAGACAGGGTCTCACTCTGTCACCCAGGTTGGAGTGCAGTGGCGCGATCACTGCTCACTACAGCCTCAAACTCCCAGGCTCAGGTGATGGCCCCACCTCGGCCTTCCAAGTAGCTGGGACCACAGGCATGCATCAACACGCCCGGCTAATTTTTGTTGTTTTTTGGTAGAGACGGGGTCTCCCTATATTGCCCAGGCTGGTCTCGAACTCCTGCGCTCAAGTGATCTGCCCATCATGGCCTCCCAAAGTGCTAGAATTACAGGCATGAGCCACCATGTCCGACTAAGGAAACATTTTTAATAAGACTATTTAAAATCTAAGACTCAAAAGGGGAGGAGTACTGAACCTCATGTCACTGTGCAATTGAAAAACAGTTCACTTCCAGGGTTTTAAGCACCAATTTACAATCATTCCAAGATGTCACTGTTTTCTTCCTAGGTAATGCAAAACTGTGGCAAAGAAAAGTTCTTACCATTGTAGAGTATGCTCTAAAGATATTTCAAATTCACACTTGAACTATGGTAATATGTAATACATATTACTTACTGAACATACCAACCTATGGGTTAGTTCTATTTATATCAAAGGTAAAGAAAAGAAAAAATTTAGTTTTGTTTTTTGCTATTTTTTCAAATAGTAGTTCAGTAGGTAAAAAATCCTCTGGCTTACAGTAAATCTACCCCCAATATAATATAACAAAAATATCAGGACTTTGGATCCTTCTTTGACATCCTTCTCTGCTCCTTAATTAGATATTTTATTGGCTTTCAAGTCCTCAACTTTTGGCTCTGATATAATATGCATTTAGTTAGACATTTTAAGCCACCCTGTCACCATTATAGAGAACTGCCTAATGAGGCCCCCTTAGACAAGGTCTGATTTGACAACCACCCACAATTTTAATACTAAATTTAATACTAAAATGAGCCAAGGTTTCCTAATTTCTCTGAATTTGAAAAGATTTGGTGAATGCCATTCCCTAAAGATGGGTCAGTGGGGAGGTCATATTTCATTAAGGAATATCTTCAGTTTGAAACACCTCCAAGTCAATGATATAATTATCAAGTGAACAGAAATTCAGATAAATTCACAATTTCAACTCTGATTCCTTGAACACAGCATCTCCCTCCTTTAAAATTTAATGGATAGTGAATAAAAAGACCCACACCGATTACTTCTATGCTTTTCTGGAGTTTAAGGGGGCTCACAGGGGCAGCGGGAGCTAGGCAAAAGTCAGCCAGGATGGAGGAAGCAGTGAAAAGCAGGAAGGAGTCGCAGGTCCTCAAGAGCTGGCCAGAGAGTGCAGAGCGCTGTCATCTAACCCCTTCATTTCAGGGTTGAGGAAACAGGCATAGGGAGACAGTTATTTGCCCAAAGTCACAAGGCCAGGAAGTGATGGGAAACAGGCCCAGGTTACCTAAATCTAGTTACTGGAAGAGCAGAATGCATAGACATTAACAGAAACAAACGTTTAATTTGCCACAGTGGGGAGCACCTTTCTATGTGTTCACCTCACACTTCTCTCCAAGAAAGAGCACAAGATGAGGGCAGGGGAGAAGGTGTCAGGGAGGGAGGGTTCTGAATAATACACATGGGCTTCTCTCCTCCACGCCACCTACAGGAGATTTTTTTTTTTAGAGACAGGTTCTTGCTCTGACACCCAGGTTGGAATACAGTGGTACAATCATGGCTCACTGCAGCAGCTTCCAACTTCTGGGCTCAGGCTACCCTCCTGCCTCAGCCTCCCAACTAGCTGGGACTACAGGTGTACGCCACTATACCTGGCTAATTTCTTTTATTTTTTGCTAGAGACAAAGTCTCACTATGTTGCCCAAACTAGTCTCAAAGTTCTGGGCTCAAGGGACCCTCCTACTTTCACCTCCCAAAGTGCTGAGATTATAGGCATGAGCCACTGCACTGGCAGTGCAGTCGATTTTATATGCTTGTTTGGTTTTGATTTTTATACCTTTATGAGAACTAAGATAGAATCTCCGCCCCTTTTCCCTCAGAAAAGGAAAGTCCTAATAGCTTTACATTACAAATGGAATACAACACAACATAAACAGAAAAAACTGAGATGGAGTGATTAGGAGGTTTAATAAGTCAGAATGCTAGAAATGGCAAGACATCCTCAATGCTAAACAGGTACACTTGAGACTTCTGTTCTCTAAGGCCTAGCTTTAAAACAGCTTGACACACTTTGTAAAGAATAAAACTTCCATTCTATAAGCTTAACTAGTAAGTTGGAGGGGGACTGAGTACCATAAAAATCAGTGCTTCTTATACTTGAACACACATAGGAATAAAGGATAAAATGCAGATTCTGATTCAGTATGTCTGGGGGTAGGCCTCAGATTCCCTGGTGATACTGATGTCAATGGTCCATGCTACAATTGTATCTAATTGACACATAATAATTATACATAATTATGGAGTACTGAGTAACACTATGATGTATGTATATACCATATAATGATTAAATCAGGGTGGTAATATTTCACAAAGGGATGGGGCAGGGGTGGTAATATTTCACAAAGGGACATATTTTGTTTGAAAAGCCTCTAAGACAACTACAAAATTATCAAGTGAACAGTAATAGAAATTCAAATAAATTCACTATTTCCTATCTGATTCCTTGAACACAGAATCTCCATCCTTGAACAGTTAATGGGTAGTAAACAAAATGACCCACCCTGATCACTTCTATGCTCTTCTGAGCATATCACCTCAAACATTTGTCATTTCTCTGTGGGCCATAAAATACAGGAGGTATTTTATGACTACATTTCAAGGTATGTTTATTTCACAACTTAGACTGCTGGCTACAAACAGTGACATGTGAGTCTTTTTCCCTCTGGTTAATGGTAGGCCCTGTAGAATCGTCAGCTAACCCCGCACCCACCCCCCACCCCAGGAAGGAGGTAGGAGTCAAGTCCAATAAATAAATATAAAAGCATTCAGTACATGGTATGGTTATTTAATACAACACAATTTGCTCTGAGTTGGAAGGACAGAGGTTTCAGTCTATGTGTTTATCATACAACAAAGGAACTTTAGGCTGATAAAGTTATGGAACATGAGACTTCAGTCTTCTTATTAAATGGCCAAATGGATCAAGTGTTTGCATGAAAGTTAATCTTTCCTACATGAAAAAGAAATTAAACCCATTTGCTCTTGAATGGGATGCTTTTCAGGGGTCCTGAGCCGTGTTCTGACAGAAAGCTGGGGTCTGTGACCATACAGCAGGGCTGCTGTCATCCAGCTAACATGACTTCTTTCTGCAGTCTCATGTGCCTTAGTGAATATGTAAGCTTTCTGAAGACTACCTTACATACAGCCTTTGTGGGCTACTCCATATTTAAGAAATACAATGTTAAAACTAGCTTTAGGAAGAGATGTAGCTTTGGAGATCTTGACTCAAATCCCTGCCAGTTACTGGTTAAGTGACCTTGGGCAAAATACTTAAGTTTTTGTTTCTCAACTATAAAAGGAAGACAACAGATATCTGGTGAGGTTCCAGTGAGACCCTGTACTTGTGCCCGGCCAGTGAGTGCATAGGGTTAGGATTATCACGGTCACTATCAGGGCCATCCTTCAACAACTGAGCCAACTGATCCCAAGTCTTACCGTACTAAATATACATGTCACTGAGCAGGCTCTGTTCTCAACGAGAACGTAAGTTCCATGACAGCAACATCTAATTTTCAAACATCACTGATAACTCTTGATTTCTGCATACTCATCTAAGCACTCTAGCACACAGAAAAGACTGTAAATCATATGCACAACTATTCTCTCCACTGTCCCCAATGCCATCTCATCATTAATCCTCCCCCGCCTTCCCACCACCTCTTCTCATCCTCATTCTGTCAAAAGATAGCAAGGTACCCCAAAGAGGAGGAAGACAGCACCTAAATCCTCATTCCACCTCCCTACATCAAGAAGAATGTGTCTTTCTTAGCCAGCAGCAACTCATCTCCCCAAGCATGGTGTAGTAAGAATGGACTGCTCTTTTGCTGTCGGTTTGGTATTGATCACGCAGGGGAGCCTATTTACTAAAAGCAAAAACCTACAAAGCCACTGTTTACAGATAGTTACACATGACTAATGCTTTAATATCCCATCTTTCCTTATATATTCTCAATCAATCACCACAATAACCCCAGAATGTGTTAAGACTATTATTTCCATAGATAAGAACAAAGGCTCGTGGAGTTTCTTGTCAGAGATGAGTTCCCGGTCACCCAGCCTTGGAGACTGTTCTCTTATTCTCTAAGGCAGACAGCTTCCCAATAAGAGGGGTGGTGGGAACACAAAAACATCTTTGTTATCAGAATCACCTACGTAATTCAACTACACACATTTCTGACAGAGCCCAAAGCCCATTTTTATCAGTCTGAGCTGCATCCCTAACTGTCATCAGGACCTGTAAATGACAGCCCACCACCTGGAGGCCTTTACTCATAGCTTCAACAAGGTCTTCTGTATCAAAATGTAAATGGCAATGCTGAGTCAAGGTTGGAGCCTAAACGCTACATCTTCCCTTGGTGAAGGGTCCTGGCTAGAAAGAACTTCTCCCTAGTCTCTTCTGCCAATTCAGGGCAGAAGGCAATGGCCAGCCTTGGAGTGCTGCTAACTCGCACCCTGAGAGCTTCTAAGGGGCCCTGTTCACCAGTGTAGGCGCCTCTCTCTCACTGCCTACACACTCTTCCTCCAGCTCAAAGGGCCTTTTCAAAGGGATTAGAGGTGTGCTTCAAAATCTTCATTAAGTAATTTAATAATGTGTGCGTCCAGTACTTCAGTCCCCAAATAGAAAGGAATGTGCTCAGGAGACGGCAGGCAGAGCCACATTCTTCCTGTTAACCTGTTACGGTGGCGGGCGCTGCTCAGGCCAAGTCCTCAGAGGCTTTCCCAGTCTCCAAGCATCAGGCTCTTGTTTTCAATTTCCAACTTGGGACTTTTCTCAGTTTCAAATCATAGGCAGACAGAAGCTGAAGACTGACAGGGCATAAAATCCTCTACCAAGTCAAGGCTGTGATAGGCAAAAGAGAACAAGGGAATCAAAGAGGCCCTGTTCAGAGGAGGGGAATGGAAATCTACCCATGGTTAAGTGAGACGACAGAAAGTCAATAAAACTGGCTCTTCAGATGGCACATGGCACAGGGTAGCAACTTTGTCAAGTATTATGCATGAAACACGGTAACAAATAGGCAGAATGGTACTTTTTAGTTCAGTTTTGGAGGCTTTTTGGTTGCAGCTATTTCTTTAAAGAAGGGACATTCACACAAATAAATTTCTTTCCCTAAAATTCTGATTGAATTCAAGACCATTTCTGATATATTATTTGCAAGAGGGAACAAAAACAAACGAATGAACAAAAACAAACTAATGAAATCAACCAGACTTTTCCAATAGCATAAGAAAAAAAATCACACAACATCAAAACTTTAAAAGACAAGTTGATACTTTCTTGAATGGATTCTTTCAGGAATATTTACATAAATGTGGTTCACAAGGTCACTACCCACCCAAATTTGTGGGGTGGTTTTTATGAGCCAAGTTCTTGTTTTGCCCTTCATAATGTCCCATCTCTGAACCTGAATACACCCCTAGCTCTGCTCTACTCCAAGTGTGGTTCCAGGGCCAGCAGCACTGGCATCACTAGGGGCTGGTTACAAACACAGGACTTTGGGCTTCAGCCTAGACTGACTCAATCAGAACTGACAAGATCCCAGCTGATTCATACATACACTGAGGTTTGCCATCTTGCAAAATGGTTTATTATTTCATTTTCACAGCTCAATTAAGTCTTCCTTAGTCATATGCCTTCCTAATAAGTCCCATTTAGGGATGCTTCTCTGGTAACGAGATGACTTGAAAAAATAAATCTTGTTTGTTACATGAAATACTTTTAAGATAAAGTTCTTTTTTGATATGTGTAATGTTTTGGGAGGAGGGGGAATTGCATAATCCATTAAGGGCTTTCTACAACACACCCCACTGCCATTATTTCTATTGATCAAAAATTTACACTATATACCAACTGAACAAAACATGACAATAAGTCAAGAGAAAAACACAATAAAAAAAAAAAAAAAAAAAAAAAAAAAAAAAAAAAAAAAAAAAAAAAAAAAAAAAAAGCCGCCAAGGCCTGTTTTGCAGTTAAGTCTTGTCAGAGAAGAATACATCTGCTATACAATTCAGAGTGAGAGCAACTGCTTCTGTCTAAAAAAGATGGGATTTTCCCTCACATGCATTTTATATACATTATATATCATTTAAGCCTCACCACAGCCTTACACGATGTGCATTGTTTTACTGAGGTCTAACACACAGCCAAATGCTCAAATTGGCTGTGTATGGCTGGATGAAGTTTTGTATTTGTGTGCCCTGTGAAACCACCACCCACTGGTATTGTCACTTCTAGCACTTATGTCCATTTTGCTTGTTTATTGCTATTTATACAAATGGAATTGTGAGGCATGTGTCTTTGCGGGCCTGGCTTTTTTCACTGAGTGGTTCTAGATAGGGTAGGTAGGGAAAAGGGATACCCTGCTAAGAGCACAGAAAAGTGTAAAATACCTCAAAGGTAGGGTGCTCCCCTCCTTAGGCCTGGAAGGGGTGGTAGAGGAATCTGCAGAAAGGAAGCTGGAAAGATGGGCCTTTCAGATGGTGAGTGGTCTTGATGCCCGACAAAAGGATTTAGCTTTTATCCTCAAGGTAAAAGAGTGTCTGAAGATGTTTTGGGAAGTGAAATGTTATAATTAAAGTGATGCGTCATCTTGCCCACAGTAGAGTGAAGGAGGAAACTGGAGGCAGCAGGCTGATGAAAAGACCAGTGTAATGACCCAGGCATGAAATGATGAAATGGTTCCAGCCAACTAGGAGAAGGGAAAGAGGAAAACTCCAAGAAGCTTCAACTCCATGCTCCACTGTGGAGGCAGAGGAGTTGAATTGTAGTTTTTCCCACTGATCCCACACTGAAAGCCATCCTTACCCAAAAAATGGTGGTAAGTGCTACTCAAAACCTGATGAACTCAGGAGGAGAAACTGGTTTTAAAGAGGAAGACAAATTCAAAGGAAGAGCCAGCTATCTGGTCCCCACTGAGCTGACAAATTAGGCCAAAGCTCAGGAGAAAAGATGGAGAGAGATGGATAGGAGAGGTGAAGAACAAGACAGCTGGAACTAAATGGGCCTCCAGGAACCATCTATGTGTGTGTCAAGGTGACAGGCTGAACCACTCAGAAGGCACCACCAAGGAAGTGCACAGGAGTGAACCTTCAGGGACACTCACATAAATTAGAAAAAGGAGTGTGCAACATGCCAGGAAGAGGGTAGAAGTAGGAAAAAAATCAAAGGCTGTAGCATTAGCAACAATTCCTGCCTAACAGGCATTCAAAATTTAAAGACATCTTTTCTCTACTCAAACTACTGCAAATGTTGAGTCAGATTCTCCCCCTCACCCCCGAAACACGGTATTTCAGAAGCTTCATTAACTCCTTCCAGCATCTTCAAGGTATTGCTTTGGAAATTACTGTCTGGGTATGCTAAACTTAGTAAATTACTGTTTGGGTAGACTAAATAGTAGCTTAGTACCCTGAAAGAGTTAATGGAGCTTCCAAACTGTCTAATTTACTCCTAAGGTGCTTTAGATAGTCAAGACTCTAAACTCAATTTGCATATTACCAATGAGAATTTCAAAGCAATCTAATAAACTAGGCATTCAAATTTATGTCCAAATTGGATCTAATAGCCTTTTATTTAGATATTCTAATCATCAAAAATCTTAGATGATTTACAACCAATCAACAGGGGTCTTTCCTCAAGTAATCTACTACAAATTAAAGCTGAAAAGTGATAGAAAACAAAAAACCAGAGATCAAGGTTTGCAGTTAACGTATGGTTGGAAATATGAGTCTGTGCTATGCCCAGTCTGTCTAAGACCATCCCCCGGCCACAGGTTATACCTCAATGCCCCCTTACCACCTTGGTTTTCTCTGCTTCACAGCCATCTTCCCCTTTTATCAGACTATAGTAACCCACCACATGACAAATTTGTTCATTAAAACCCAGTCTTTGAAAGATACTAAATGAGAATTCCTAAGATGAGGCATCGATCTCTTCTCTAAACGATAACAATAAATAATATAAAAACAAGAATTTAACTTTTGACTGAAAGGTGATTTTTATGTGCTCAAGTCACTTTCCAGTCATGCTGTCAATGATATTAACAGTATTTTACATTATTCACTGACGGAACTGTTAATCGAAAGCAAGCTGGCAAACTTTATACATATATTAACCAGTGGTTTCAAAAAGATAATGTATAGAAAAGAAAATGGGAGCTCTGCTAAAATAGTAGCGATAATTTTGTCTAATTAAAACAATACGGCTGACTGTACCCTAGTTTTCAAATTTTCTTTAATATTTTAAGTTGTACATACAAATTTGAACACACATTTGTTGTAAAGTCCCCAAACAAACCTGAATAAATCAATCTTCTGAACTGCCCAATATATTAAACATTGATTCAATAGAATATATATTTTTTAATTCCTATTAAAATTCTCAGTGATGAAATGGGTTTTTTGGTCAGATTGGCACCTTTTTAGGCACATGTTTCTTTCTAAAAGATGTTGTTCTTGCTTTGTTATTCTTTTGAAAAATATAGAGCCATACCTAAGCATCCTTGTACACCGTTTTACCACTAACATCTATGATTTGATAAATACTTTGAAATGGAAATATCACCAAAGATCCCCGTTCAGACCGATGAACTAATTTTAAAAAACAGAATTGTATCTACATTTTCAAATGTGAGCATTTTTAAAATATGGTAATTAGAACTCTCTAGAGAAGTACTTATGTTATCGTTAATAATAAAATTATATATGCATAGCTTTCAGAGCCAAGAGGCACTGGCTGAAACCACATACGTAGAAAGATGCATGTAAACCTTAGTCCCACCACTAAAGCAAAAAGACAAGCATTCTCGTTTTCTTCTTAATTATTAATATTTTCAATTCCATCATGATAGAAACAAATAAAAATTTTAAACTTTGTTGTTGTTTTTTTTTTTACTAACTACAAATTAAGTAGCCAACCTATGCCTTAATTGCAGGTATAATATGCTTAATATGCTTTTCCTCCCTCACTTTCTGAGGGTGAATCTGAGCAAAAGAACTGTGGCACGAACAACCATGGGACAGTGAATCTAAACATACTCTCTGGCATTTAAATTAGCCATTTGCAAGAAACGAAGCCTCCATCCACACAGAAATTTTCAAAAGGAATAGGTATATGAGATAACTAAAAGCTTCCAAAGAAAAATTTTAAAGTCTTTTCTCTTTCTCCCCAGTCTCACTTTTGAGGAAAGAAAATTTTTAAATTCAAAGCATAAAACTCATTAATACCAATTCCCTTAGGGGATTAAATGTGTAGGGTGGGGGGAGATGCATAATCAATGTAACTGAAAAAAAAAAAAAAAAAGAAATTCACATAAGCAATGTAAAGGATTATTTCCAACATGAAGGGGGAGAGATTTATCTTCAACTGCTAATACAGCTTTCTTAAAGCTTGTGTTTTTCTACCCAAGGTCATTTCCATTTTAAAAAACAGTTGTTTTTATTTCATTCCAACACAATGCATTCTATCTAGATGGCATGAGTTACAAAGCCCTGACACAGCATCTTTTGACACTACCTGCCAATCATTTACAGCTTTTCCAGGATTTGTGCCAGAGACTTAGGTATAGGTTAGCAGCAAATCCTTTTTAGTTGACACATGTGAAGATGGACCCAAATGCAAAACAAAACAAATTACCAAGCTCACCTACCTGATAAATCTTCTGAAAGTTACGCTACAATAAAATTAGTAGAGTTCAAAGTCCCGATTCAGAAGCAACTTCATGTGGGATGAGTGCTGGATGGATGGGAATGAACATTACACACGCCCTGCTCATGCACTCACTGCCTAGGTCACTCCACAGCTAGGCCACTAATGCAGATCTCAATCTGGCAGAGCCATTTGCTCAGTTGCAATTTAGGGCATTGCAATGGTCCTGGCGGTCTCTCCCAACTTACTATGCCTGTACCATGTGTTTCCATTTTAGGCTTCGTTCAGCACATGCTTAAGAGATAAATCTTATTTTATTACAGGGTAATGAGGAGAAACAATATGTATCTCAAAGAAAGTAGGTAAGTAGGTTAGCTATGGCTGTTGTCAGTCAATGCTCTTAATGCTGCTATTAGGTGGAAAGATGTTATCCAATCCCAATCCAACCCAAACCAGACGGAGACCCTAGTTGGCAGATGAATTTAAAAAAAAAAGTGAGTTAAAGCACAGGATTTTAAATATATACATATATTATAAATGAAAAAGTATGTATACCTTATATGTGTGTGGATTTCTTAAACATTTGCCTTAGAAATATACAGGTAACTGTGCTTGAGGTACAGCAAACCTTTGAACCAAGATACTCTGTCTAGGCTTCCAGTCTTTCTTATAAACTCTAAACCCACAGTATATTGTCACCGCAGATTTACAATGTGGGTTTCTTTTAAGTGGAAGAGGAATCCAACTGAACCCCTTGCATATCAATCCAACTATACAGTTCTTCATGGTTTACCGTAACCTTACAGGGTCTGACTGCAACTAATTTATTAGCACCTTAAGTCTTTCAAGGGGTTCAACTTAGTTTTTCCTGAAGATAATTATTTTCACATTCATATTTAATAACTAACTTTTTATTAATTAGAAAAACAAGTATTGCTGCAAAAACATGTCTGAAAAAGCCCAACTGAGTTTCAAGAAAACTAGAACTTAACTATTGTACTAGAGCTTAGCTTCAGCAGTCAGAGTGCCATATACAATCATAAAGTGTGTTTTGTCAAGGGAATTAAGGGATGTGGTGTGCTGGGGAAGCAAAGAGCAGGTGAGAAAGCTACAGTAGATGATAGTGTTACCACAGAAATTTACCCCAAACACTTATGTGCCAAACTGGGGCAAAGACTGGAAAAACTACAGAGTGGCTTTTTAACTGTGTGACTTATATCGAATGTGGCAGAATTAGCCTAAATTTTCAACTTCCGCTAAAAAAAGTAAAAGACATGACACCTAGAAGCACTATTAACACTTTGTGTGAGTTCAGTGTCACTTGATCTTACAAGTCAATCTTTTGGAAAATCTAGATGGTGATACTGTATATGTATGTGCATGTACCTACATGTTATATAATGTGTACAAATGACTGAGAGCATTCAACTATCTCATAATTAGCCTGATGTCAGATCTTTTTTTTTTTTTTTTAATTCTTCTTGCCTCTAGAATAAGTCATCTGGTCTGTATGTGTTCTCCTGGTATGTTTATCTTCCCATGTGCTGTTTATACTTATATTAGAATTGATTCATGTGCATTCAGCCCAGTATCACGCTGGTATTAGGCAAAGACACCTAGCCACCAGCATCTATGACCAGGCAGGCACATATACATAATCTACTACAGACAACTAACTGGAAGGTGATGCTACTTCATCACAAGCCTTTCTCTGCTAGAAGCTTTCTTCTTTAAACATGCCATGACAACAGGAGTCTAAAGCAGATAACTGTATTTTCTCACAATTTGTAAATATTATGTTATCCCTAAAAAGTCTTATGTATAAGAACCACACGCTAACAATAATGTAGTGGAATTTACTGAAAGGCGTGTTCTACTTAACCAAAATGCTGTAGAAAAAGTTTTTCCAAATGTTATCTAGCAAGATAAAGCAAATTTAAAAATGAAGATCAAACAACCTCCAACACTTCAGTGACCAAGGTGGTTTTAAACCTAACAAGTTGACAGTTTTCCAAACTGAGGTTCTATCACTCTTCAACACAGACTACACCGTATCTCTCATCACCCAGAGCTATGTAGCCTAAAACGGACTATTTCAGGGACCAGCAACATTTCAGAAACAGCACACCAGCTTCTCTCAGCTTATGAAAAGGATTGATTGACTGATTGATTGATTGATTGATTGATTTAGAGATGGGGACTCACTCTGTAGCCGCGCTCTGTCACCCATGCTGGAGTACAGTGCCACAATCTTGGCTCATTGCAATCTCTGCCTCCCTGGTTCAAACAATTCTCCTGTCTCAACCTCCCAAGTAGCTGGGATTTCAGGCACGCACCACCACGCCCAGCTAATTTTTGTATTTTTAGCAGAGATGGGGTTTCACCATGTTGGCCAGGTTGGTCTCAAACTCCTGACCTCAAGTGATCTGCCCGCCTCAGCCTCCCAAAGTGCTGAGATTACAGGCATGAGCCACCGTGCCCGGCTGGCCATGAAAAGGGGGTTTTAAGTGACGGCACAACATGTTGATTTCTATGGAGGGGCAGGGGGAGGGGCAGGGGGAGAGGCAGGGTGCCAAAAGGGACTGAGGAAGGCTTTAAGAGTGGATGTCCATACTGGACGCTACTTGCCATATTTCAGCCCGGCTCACAACCCTCCACTGTCCCTCCATCCTCCCCAAGTCATAGTGCAGCCTGCAGGTCCCTGTAGCTCCCACATCCAACTTCCTCACTGCCATCCCTATCTGATCACATCTCTGATCTTGCTTAAGACTCCCCAGTAACATCCTTTTTTCATCAGGTGAAGACCAAGGTCATGTCATGCAAGGCTTTCAGATCTAACCCTGCCTGTTTCTGAAACTTTGTCTCACCCTGCCTTTCCCTTCAGACTTTGTAGTTAGGCCCCCCAAAAATATTGTGTCTCTTCACCGTTCCCAGAAAGCTCTCTACACACCCACAGATCCAGCCAACTTCTCCCCACTCCTCAAACAAGACCAGATCCAGGTTTCTTCCAAATGAGATACCCCCTGTTGCCCGCATAGCTCTTCTATGCCTTGGTTGGGACTCTGGTACAGGAGGCACAGTGCAACTCTGTTTACACATCTACCTTCCAGACAAAAACCAGAGGGCAGCAACCATGCTTCCTCATGCTACACCCTGAGTGCCTGGCAAAATGCTGCGGACACAGCAAGGAGTCGAATGTCAATGTCAAACTTGCTTGGTTGAACACTCCCAATCCTCACAAGCAGAAAGCTGTCCATCCTAGGCAGTAAATATAAGCACCAGAAAATCATCATTCTTCTTGAACACACTTTCAGGCTAGAGAATTGTTCCCTTACTAATTTCCCACTTGGGGTTTCTTCCTTCATTCATATGTTCCTAAAGTGCTATACTACAAGTCAGGTACTCGGTGGGAGGGTGGGAGGGAGGGGGAGAAAGGAGGGGAAGGAAACTGAGATGGGGGAGGAAGGGGGAGGATGATGGGAGGGAGGGGGAAGGGGGAGGGAATTGGGGGAGGCAGGGAGGAAAATAAAGTTCTCAGGGAGCTCAAAGCCTGTAGGGGAGATTCTATAACTCCAAACACAGCATTCGACAGTCATTATTCCACACTATTTAGTAATATACACATAGATAAAATATCTCCATACACTCAATGTTTTTATTTAGCCCCATTTGTCTACTAAAGTCATTCTGTTGCCTTTGAGCCTACAACAACATAAAGTGGGAATGGAGGTGCCAATAAATGAAACCTATATGTACAGAAAAGAAATCAGATCTCAATTCTAGTGCTAGAAAGAAATAAGGAGATGGGCTAGCCCAGTATCTTCATTTTACGGAACAAGAAGCCCACAGCAGGAAATGGGTTACATGAATTGCCTGAGGTCTCCTAATAGGTATACTCCTGAACTAGATTTTGAACCCAAATCTCTTAAGTTTTGCTCAATTCATGCTCCCTCTTTCTTGCCCCTTAGCTAGCTGATAGTAACATCTCTCATGGTATGTTAAATTCAGTCCACATCCATATGAAAAACTGAACTAGTGTTTCTTGGCACAGAGGAAATGACAAAAGCCAGAGACAGTAAGACAGCACCATATAATCTCATGACCAAAAGCTACCCTCAGCTGGTAACATTTTTAGCATTTGTGGTAGGATAGAATTATTGGTCCCAATTCTTCACTCACTGTTAGCTGTATTTCTATAGTCTCTGTGGGTCAAGTGCACTTCCCTCCTTCTTGATTGCAGAGGTGCTACAGCTAATGGGGTGCTAGGGAATCTGATACTGACAGAGACTGGAAACATACTCACACAGTCAAGCTTGCCCTCTTGCACATGACACTACCATGAGAAGAACTTACTCTAGTCACTGACCTTCCAGCCAAGGCCTCAAAGGGAGACACATGGAGTAGGCTGCTGCAGGGAATCTCATTCATGTGAGCAAGAAATAAATACATAAGTTGCAGGCCACTGAGATTTTTGGAGTTATTTGTTATGGAGCAAAGGCTGACTGATACAATGTGTTACCCTTCAAGTCAAAAATGCATGTTTCTCCTTATCTGTCACTGCTAAAACCCCTCAGAGTATTAGCTCACTGTTAAAGTAGCAATCACCTTATTCTTCTTTTTTATTTTACATTTTACTGATTTCTCCAGGCCATCTTTTTTCAAATTCTCTTCAGAAAAGAACATGTCTCCAAACTAAAGTGTCATCTCCAAGGCTTTTCCTGATTCTTAAGGTAGGTATTATAGAAGACGATGGCAGAAAATGTTATCCTTCCAGTATCACATCACAAAATGCCTCCTTTTCCTTCAAAGCAGGAAAATAAGATTTGTCATGATCATGGTTAACTTATTAAAGGTAATTTTCAGCTTAGATGATGGATCCTAGAGATGGGGGAGTACATGTATCTTCACTGCAGGTACTAAAGATTTTTAAAAGCCTGTTTGAAAACCTTCAGCTGAAATAAATGTTAAAATACAATGACTTTTGATATTTTTAAAGGGCCTCCAAATCAGTATAACTTTAAACAATGACGCTCAACGTAAATGTCCTTCAACTGTGCCATTTTCCTATTCCAGCAACAGCTCAATGTTGTTAAAACTACTGAAATTTAATTAATTATCGTTACCATTTGTAATTTTTGAAGCTCAGTAGACCTGAAATAAAATTACGTCTGGATGACAAAACACATTATGCAATAAAGTCATCTGGAGGGTAGAATACCAAACTGGGAGCCTACTGCTTCTTCTTCCTTCTGCTTGCCATGACAAGGTTTTTGTTTCCTTTCCTTACTCTTCTTTCTGTCTTACAAAGGACATGCATACACTTTCTTTGGAACGGATATAATTTCTATATATATCAGTCTACACAGTATTAATATGCCTACAGTGTGTATAGAATTATGCATGAATACTTGTAAGTCTGTTTACTCAAAACCACAGAAAATACAGGTTTCGGTGCATCCACCTTTTGATGTCAAAGAAGTTAGTGATTTTCTCATGAAAATGAAGTCTAATTTCTTCAATTCTGATCTATAGATAATCAGAATTGACTATAAAAACAACAGTTAAACATTTCTTCCCAGAGTCTCGCTCTGTCGCCCAGGCTGGAGTACAGTGGCATGATCTAGGCTCACTGCAGCCTCCGCCTCCTGAGTTCAAATGATTATCCTGCCTCAGCCTCCCGAGTAGCTGGGACTGCAGGCATGTACCACCACCCCTGGCTAATTTTTTGTATTTTTAGTAGAGATGGGGTTTCACCGTGTTAGCCAAAATGATCTCGATCTCCTGACCTCGTGATCCACCCACCTCAGGCCTCCCAAAATCCTGGGATTACAGGCGTGAGCCACCATGCCCAGCCCATTTCTTCCTGTTTATGAAGCAAGACCAGTAGAATAGCATGTCTTCAAGGAAGATTTGATTTGCATATGTTCAAACTCATGCCTAAAGAAATTCTTCAAGTTGAGGAGGGAAAAAAAAACTCCTCAAGGCCCAGGGTTTCTAACCTGGAGCCCATGGACAGAACTCAAGGGATTCATGACCTTGGATAGGAAAAAACACATTTTTATGAGTCACTCATTAAAATTTAGCATTTCCTCCAATTACAAATATAGGCAACACATCACAGTATTGGCAGTACCTGTGACTCTAACACCAATAGAAATCAGATGCCTTCATATTACAGCTACTGTCAAAAACTCAAAATACTGTTTTTTCATCAACACCTCAAAATTATGGTGACTCACCACTAAATATCATTTAATGTATTGATAAAGAAGCACATCTCGCGGCCAGGTGCAGTGGCTCACACCTGTAATCCCAGCATCCTGGGAGGCCGAGGCGAGTGGATCACGAGGTCAAGAGATCAAGACCATCCTGGCCAACATGCTGAAACCCCATCTCTACTAAAATACAAAAAATTAGCCAGGCATGATGGCACACGCCTGTAATCCCAGCTACTCGGATGGCTGAGGCAGGGAAATTGCTTGAACCAAGAAAGGGAGGTTGCTGTGAGCCAAGATCATGCCACTGCACTCCAGCCTGGGCTATAGAGCAAGACTCAGTCTCAAAATAA
>NW_016107460.1:1150379-1171457 GCF_001604975.1 Cebus imitator | reverse complement strand
TTTGGAGGCCAAGGCGGGCGGATCACCTGAGGTCCTGGGCTAAAGAAAAAAAAAAAAAGAGAGAGAAAGAAGCACATCTCTTACCCTATGACAATTTTGACAACTCTATTCAATGTAACGGCTTTCAATACATGTAATTTAATATTATGTACCCTGCGACACTGAGGAGGTGCTACATCCACTTGCCATACCCTCACTCCTCAGTTGCCCGTTTTTATTAACTAAGGACATCGGGGTGCTTTTTGTGGAGAGGAAGACCAGCATGCTGTACTGAGGGAAGGGAGAGGAGATAACAACCTATTTATATATGTCTATAACAGTGAAATTAAAAAATGGTAATTATGATGAGGCATCTGTCTATTTGGCACCATCTAAAACCGGCAAGCAATAATTGTACAACAAGGGGGTGTTTAGTGTGTGAGGTTTAGGACAATGTGCCAGAAAACCTAAAGCATCCAAGTTGTAAAACATTGTAATAAGCAGGCAATCCTAGGCCCAGCGTCCAAGTTTCTGCCCTAACCTGTTCCTTATGATTATGATTTTAAAACATACCAGTGTCAGCAGGTTCACTGTGAGTCAGACCTGAAATAATAAATGGCTTATTTTCCATCCTCATGGAGGAAATACATCATGGCTCATTGTGGCTCACTTAACTGAGGCTGTTTTTACAGGAAAATATAAAAATAACTAAGTCATTCTGCCTTACCATTTTTATTTTAAATTTTTTTATTAACAAAGCTCTATACTACAATCCATTTCAAAAAGAAAAAGCATGTTTTCAATATAGGCTATAAAAACAATAACTCACAAACATCTAGAGGTAAAAATAATATAAACTCAGAAAATTATGTTTGTAGCCAACAAATACCCTGGTTTGCCAAGATAATCAATTAAATGTATTCACTACATCAAGATAAAGTGCTGCTTATTTAAATGGTCAACCATATGGTAATGCTGTTAAAAGACAGCCAAAATCTTTTACCAGTATTCATTAAGGTTGCCGGGTCTTAGAAACTACCTGTATTTATACACATACGTATACATAAATTCTAGAACTTAAAAGTCTAGTTGTTGCAACTTCTCAACTGAATGTTAGGAGAAAAGTTGTATCTTCATCAAAAGTAAATGCTTATTCAGTGGCATCAATACTGCACATAGGGTGTAAAACTCATCGTCACTGAGGATAAAATGAGTGAGCAATATATTCTCAGAACAATGAATTTTGTTCTATCCTGTTACATAAACAAGTTCTATGTGACCTCATGGGTTTTAGAGATGATTTATGACACAATGTCAGAACGCAATCTTATTTGTTACCTAAGACTGTGCTAGAGTGCTACCACTATGGTGGGATCAAACATCATTTAAAACAAACAAACTAACTTAAGACAGCATCACTGTAACCAATACTAGGTTACTAGGTACACACAGTGTATATTTCAGGATATGACCAATAAATTTCGAATCATATAATAAGGTTCTCAGTGTGCAACACGAATTTGAAGATAGAAATATTCATAGTTGGCCGGGCGTGGTGGCTCAAGCCTGTAATCCCAGCACTTTGGGAGGCTGAGGCGGGTGGATCACAAGGTCAAGAGATCGAGACCATCCTGGTCAACATGGTGAAACCCTGTCTCTACTAAAAATACAAAAAATTAGCTGGGCATGGTGGCACGTGCCTGTAATCCCAACTAGTCAGGAGGCTGAAGCAGGAGAATTGCCTGAACCCAGGAGGCGGAGGTTGCGGTGAGCCGAGATTGCGCCATTGCACTTCAGCCTGGGTAACGAGAGCAAAACTCCGTCTCAAAAAAAAAGAAAAAAAAAAAATATTCATAGTTGCTGCTGATTTCGTACATTAAAAGAGTTAAGCCATAATTCTATCCTATCTCCTTGAAACAGTGCTGAGGCAGGGAAGCCTGCTAGAGGGGTTCCCATGGACTTACCTTCCCATTCCTTCCTCACTTTCTTCTTGTGCCCCTAAACATGGATGGCATAATAAGGAAATAACACATCTAAAACACACAGAAGCTGTGTTTGGGGGTGAGGACGATGCTCAGCACTCTCTCATGAGCCCTGTTACTTCCCTCTTCCCATCACAGCCACAGTGGTGTCAACAGTAAAATACAAAAACCCTAAGACCTAGGCCAGGCACAGTGGCTCAGGCCTGTAAATCCCAGCACAGTGGAAGGCTAAGTTGGGTGGATCCCTTGAGCCCAGGAGTTCAAGACTACCCTAGGCAACATGGCAAAACCCATCTCTACTAAAAATACAAAAAATGAGCCATGTGTGGTAGTGCATGCCTTTAGTCCCAGCTCCTCAGGAGGCTGAGGTGGAAGGACTGTTTGAGCCCAGGTGGTGGAGGTTGCAGTGAGCAAAGATTGCACCACTACACTCTAGCATGGGCAACAGAGGGAAGCCCTGTCTCAAAAATAAAAATAAAATAAAAACTATAATAACCAGAGGTCTAGGTTTTGCCCTGCCTTTTTAGACACCTTACTGAGGATAGGGTCAGTAGGCTGAAAGGCCCAGCAGAGAACGCACTGACTTAAAGGGTTAGTTATCCATCTTCCATTTATCAGCTGTTATGACATGGAGACCACAAAATTGAGGCTTCCCCACCTCTCCTAGAAAGCTCAAATAAACAGAGCACAGCAGGCAGACAGCATATCATAGACACAGCTATGAAGAGAAAGTGCCATGTATGATGGAAAAAATGTTACATGGTCTCCATGAAATTATCAGGATGACACCTCAGGTTTTCACCCTTAAAGAAGAAAACAGAAGAGACTTGTCTGTGTGTTACACATATGTATACACAGACAAACACATGCAAGCATGCCTAAGGAGATTTCTTTCAAAAAGGTGCTGGCCCAACAATTTCAGTGGCCAAGAAATGTTAACATCCCAGGCACGGCATTTCTTGTTTGCTTGATGTCAATCCCATGTACGGTCCTTCCCTACCTGAGTTTTCACTTTCTGCCTTTTTCTGTTACCTGCAGTATAATACAATAAAATATTTTGAGGAAGAGAGAAACCGCATTCATTTCTCTTTTATTACAGTATGCTGTTATTAATGGTCTGTTTTTTATTAGTTATTGTTGTTAATCTCCTACTCCGCTTAATGTATAAACTCTCATAGGTATACAGGTATAAGGGAAAACAGACCCTGTAGCATACACAGGATCTGATACTATCCAGTTTCAGGCACTCACTCTGGGTCCTGGAACTATCTCCCTCCTGTAAAGAAGGACTACTGTGTATCAGCTGATCTACAATTTTAATGGCAACGTTTTAAAAGAGAAATGACCCACAAACTCTACTTTCCCTGTCCTTGCATTCCTTTCACCAGCAAGATGGAGGTGAATAACTGAACTTTAATCAGCCACAGAATCAGTGAAGAAGGCTGTAAGATGATCTCCAGTACTTGAATCTTGAAATCTGTGTAAAAAAGAACACCGCATGCCTCTAAACCCTGTTTCTCCATCAGGATTATCACTTGGTCAATAAGAGCAAAGTCAAAAGTGTCCTCTTTTTAGGGTTTGCACGTGTGCTGAAGGGCAAGGTCTCTGTGAGAACGGCTAGAAGTAAGAGATATGGTGAAAGGTCACTGGTCTGTCATCTCTCTCTTCCTGAGGCACTTAAGGATGTGACATAGTTACATGTGGTTTGCAAGAGGCCTCCTCCCTTTACAATTTGCTTCTCCAAAATCCCTAATCTAAATCAATTTTTATTTTCAGTTTGGTGTTAAAAAAAAAAAAAAGTTACTATACAGAAGGGACTTTAAGTCTGAAACGTTGATCACATCAAAGTCTGGAACTTCAAAGTTGCAGCCCACACCATGAGCAGCTCAGCCCCCATATGCAGTTTGAGTGTTACTCTAGATGGCAGTCTGATTTAAGATCTTGTTATGTGTACAGGGAGTGTGACCAAGTCACAGGCACTACGAATTTGAATTTCCTGACTCTCACTTGGTTTAGTGGACGATAACGGTGTCAACGTGTGCATTTGAAACAGGGCCCCAAAGAGGAAGCACATTCAGGTCACTTGAACAAACATGAGCATGAGCCACACCAAAGCCCTCCGGCTGACTGCCTAGCAGGGGTTACATGGTCTTCTATCAGGATCCTGTGACCAGAACTCCCAGGTAGCTTTCATGGAACTGAAGGTGGGCCCTCATGGCTGGTACCATTAAATGGCTTGTTTTTCCAAGAGTCTGTGAAGAGCTTTAACAGACAGAAGAAGGTAAATCGGGCCTCTCATTAAAGAGAAAAACAGAGAGAGAAAAACTAGCACTCAACCCAGTATTTTAACTACTGGCAGTTGCCTTTTCTCTACCATGAAATACAGTGGTTTCCAAAGGTATTTTCCAGCAGTTCTGGTTCCTGATTTCAGTGGCTACTCTATTTCAGGAATAAGGACAAAATTCAATACAGAGACAAATGTTGGAAAAGTCCCAGGGAACTAACCTGCCACCAGTGGTTCTGTATAAGTCCACCCAGCCAGCCCAGGATGCTTCTAAAAGCCAATCCGTTTGTCTGTGCTTGGATCTCACCGTCTTCATCTCCAATAGCAGCTGGAAGTTTTAAAGCTAGATACTTTAAACCATCAGGAAACATGCTGACCATGAGCTCAGTCCTCTTCAAAAAAGTCAAGAATGCTGCAGGGAATAGGACCTCTCTTCAAAGTGTGATTCTGCAACACAATGGCACCCTATGTAATTCATCTGAACATTCTACCCAGCAAGAGGGACCTACAGGACTCAAGGTCACTGGAGCTGTAAGCGGCCTGAAAATATGTTCAATGACATTTCATTTTGTAAACAGGAAAACTAAGGAACTGAGGGGACAGCAAATCTTCACGTAGAAGATTTTGTTACTGAGAACAACGCTAGCAACTTTCTCATACTGCACAGTGAGGAACTCTTGGTCCTGCAGAGAAGAAAGCACAAGGATAGCAATGCTCCCCTTATCTGGTAGCCAGTCTTCCAACCACCTCAGCCTCTGAAACACTCAAGACTATTTAAACAAACGTGAACGAGAAAGAGCTAAAAGAGAACAATGAAAGCCAAGAGCTAATCCACAGAACTACGGAGCACAGAGACCCTCTCAAATCCTCACCCAGGGCCTGCTGGATTTAAACTGTGTGTAAAATAAGGCCAGTTATTTAACACATTTTGTTATACAGCTTCTCCTGAAAGGCTCATCCTTTCCTAGCCTGAAAACCATGCTGAAGTAGCTAGAAGGCAAATCAATGTACAAAGAGGAGGTGTTTGGAAAGCTCCAGAAGACATCAAGGCATAGGTGGTAAGCAGAAAACCAGATATTCCCAATGATCACTCCCATCATCTGCTGTTTTAGATATACCTCTAGAGTAGTACAAGACCTGAAAATGCTTTTTTTTAAAAGACAAGGTCCTGGCTCTCTTACCCAGACTAGAGCACAATGGTGCGATCTCAGCTTACTGCAACTCTGCCTCACAGGCTCAAATGATCCTCCCACCTCAGCGTCTGGAGTAGCTGGGACAACAGGCACATGCCACACATCCTGCTAATTTTTGTAGCGCTGGGGTTTCACCATGTTGCCCAGGCTAGTCGCAAACTCTTGGACTCAAGAGATCTGCCCATCTTACCCCACCCTCCCCTCCGAAAGCTTGCATTACAGGCATGAGCCATGGTACCTGGCCCTGAAAACTTTATATGTACATGTGGAATACCACCAATTCATACTAAAATATCCACTCATCTTTCTTATTCCAAGTTCCCAAGAGCTGTTCCACAGAACAGGATGATATTCTGATGGATGGTTTGGCTAAGCCAAGTGATGAGAGCAGAGAGGACAATAATTGCCATTTTATTGAATAGCAGAGTAATGAAACCGAGAACAGTACAGTAGTTTAAGAACCCTGAAGACCAACAGGTCTGGATTTGAATTGGGAAGAGATGGGAAGCTCTCAAAAAAGGCACGCATAATTGAAGGATGGATACCATGGCATACGTTAAAAACCTGTTGAAAGGAAAATAAGAAAGCCAGGAATCTGAGGAAGTCTAGATCTAGATGGGATAGTGGTGGTGAAGAAACCTTATCTCAAGACCGTAATCGCTGTGAAAATTGGAGAAGATGGCAGCAAGAAGAGTGTCTCCACAGAGAAGAAGCCTATTATCAGTTGATTAATGAACTCAAAGATGGAGTATTGGCTTATGAGAGACCATAATCTTTTTGGCACTCCTGGAGAAATAACATCAGAAGACTGCAACAGTGGTTAGATGGGGGTCAAGGAACAACTAGCTTCTCAGCCTGACTTGAAAAATGGAACAAATCACAGAGACTCAGAAGTCCCTAGAGAAAGTTGAAATGAAGATTCTCTTCTAAAATAGTTGATCACCTTGCAGGGCACAGGAAATGCAACTTGAAGTGGACAAAATGGGAACCAAACTTGGAGGGCTGTGAGTCGAACAAACCTGAACAGCAGAGAGTTTCGGTTTAGTTTGGAAATAAGCATAAATCATGAAAATAGAAGATGTGAAATTCATGAAGAATAATATACAGACATTCCACTTTCAGATAGTAACAGAGATCACGCTATAAACAAGCAACAAAGGTCAACTAGTCCTATGGCCAGGCGAACAAGAAGCCAAACCTCAGTGAATTTCAGTGGTAGTAGTTCCAACACTTTGAAGAGCTGTTCGACTCACAGCTCTCCAAGTTTGGTTCCCATTTTGTCCACTTCGAGTTCCAACATTTCCAGGACTAGGCTGGCTTCAAGGGGGCAAAATCCAGCTGAAGGATCTTTCTCAACATTGGGAAGGTTAAGAAATAGAATTAGGGGAGCAGCTGGCATTCCTAGAGCTAGTGCTTCATGCACTAATTTCAGTAGTCACAAAAACCAATCAAGTGGTAGTGAACTCAGGCCAAGGGAGGGACACAGTTTGGGAAAATGGGGCTAGAACTAATGTTACAGTGAGAAATACAAACCAAAGATTAGAGCCAATAAGATCTACTTTCAGTAGCCAAAGCCATTCACCAATTCAGAGACAGAGTGGCACTGTTTATCATAATTCACAAAGGGAAAGTAGACCAGTACAGCAAACAACCAGAAGATCTGTTAGAAGAGAGGTACAACTCGAGTCTACAGCAAGATAGAGAACACAGAGGTGCTGCATATACCTCATTCTCTAATTCAAGATTTGTGCCAAGAATAGCAGAAGGAGGAGAAGAATCCAGCAGATCCTCAACTGCTGTACAACGACATCCAACAATCACACTGGACCTTCAAGTGAGAAGGATCCATCCAAGAGAAAATAGAGATCAGGTTAGTATTGCAAATAGAACTCATCCAGAGTAGGGCTAGCAGAAAACACAGTCACTATTAACAAAGGCAATAGTGGGGGCTTTTGCTGAACCATTTCTCTTTTAGAGTAGTCATGTATTCAAACCTATACTGGGTACCATAACAGTTCCTCTTCCTAGGATTTCTGAGAATAAGCTTGTTGAGCCATCATCAGTGGCTCTTTGGTAAATTTTAAGGCAGATTACAATGGGGTTTGGAGAACCTAGTTCTCTAATGAAGGGTTCAACCATTAGAGAGAAGCTCTGGTTCTCTAAATCAGAGCTTCAGAGAAATGGTCAGCATTTACCAGAGATGCACTCAGAACTGCGTAACATAGGTACAGTTAATGACAGCAGCCAGGACAGGGAAGGCTCCTCTCAAGACAGACAGGCCCAAGGAAACAGCACTGAAATGCATGGTGAAAATGAGACCACCCAGCCTCATACCTGAAACACTGACAATAGGGGTGGCAGGCAGTTGCGAAATTCAAATGATCGATCTTGGCTCACTGCAACCACTGTCTCCCCGGCTCAAGCTATTCTCCCGTCTCAGCCTCCCGAGTAGCCAGGATTACAGGCACCCACCATCATGCCTGGCTAATTTTTGTAATTTAGTAGAGATGGGGTTTCACCATGTTGGCCAGGCTGGTCTTGAACTCTTGACCTCAGGTGATCCGCCCGCCTTCGTCTCCTAAAGTGCTAGGATTACAGGCACGAGCCACCATGCCCAGCCAAACACATGATTTAACCAAAGAGCAGATTGACATTCCTTCCACCCAGCACTAGAGCATAACAGTATTGATAGTGAACCAGGTACAATCTGTAGTGTTTGTAAAGGTGACTAAGCAACTGAAAACAAGCTCAGGCAATTACCTTGCCTGCATAAATTTAATATTCACTGTACTGACCGATGGCTCTCAGAGAATTTCACTTGTCCGGATCTGTCCGACTGTTTTAGGGACCAACATAGCAACCAATGGTAAAGTGATGGAATCTACCCAAATACTGTATTTTAGAAAAACTGAATGTCCAAGTATTGTTTTGCTGAGTTGTGTTAAGCTAACTAGGATGAAAAATAACAAACTACATATAGTTTGAACTGTTTTTTGTGTGCTTTTTAAAACGTGTTAAAAAGAGGAAATTTATATAAAATTTAAAATACAAATGTTAAATTTTCCAGAAACACAAAAACATTGCTAGAACCAAATAACCTCTAAAATGTTTTTATTTTGGCCATTGTGTCATGCTAAGCACTTTTGTATCTGCACAATTCAGTAGGTTAAAAACTAATCTTTTTCCTAATAGCACACAGCAGACTTTACTCTCAAGTTTCATAGGCTTAGTACTTATGTCTAGACATTTGTGTCCAAATAAGCTTTTCATCAACTTTTTATTTTAAGAACAGTATCTTTGCATGAAAGAGTATTTGGCTGAATGTTTGCTATATATATGTTACCTGAAATATAAATATACAGCACATCATATATGCATATATAGGTGTATAATTTTAAGGATAAAATATTCAGTCTACAAGTTCAGTTCTTATTTAAGCTTTTGGGCTACTACTGCACATGGCACAATGTTTAATATTGGCAAGATCATCTCAGAGAGAAAGGGGATTCAGGTACAATTTTTAAATAATTTACTGAAGCATCTCTGACAATCTGACTTATTAGACGGCAAGAAATATGTAATACTGAACAAGTATTTATTCAGTTAATGGAAAATTTAGGACGTATAGGTTATTTAACTTGTGTTCAGCCTTTTTGTAACTTTTTTGAAAGTGCAAACAATTCTTTCGTTATTAAATAAGGCATACAATATGCATGATTTCTCAAATTTAGTTTTAAAACCTAAAAAAAAAAAGTCCATAAAGAATCAATTGCATAGATAATATGTCAAGTTCACTTGCAGGCTAAAAATTTCCAATGAAAACAGAACAAAAACCTTTAAGAGAATGCAGAGTTTATATAAATGCAAAGTATGCATTGATTATCTAATTCTACCAATAAACATTAAAACAAACAAAAAATCTCAGATTTCACAACTGCTGGAAGAGCTAGACTTAAAGAGGGGGTGTTTATTTTACAACCACCACTACCTTCAAGTGAACTGGCTGCATCTCCACAACATTCTGAGACATCAACTTTGACGTGCTAGCTTCCTGAAGGAGTTTCTTTTCTGGCAAAAGGCAAATGTATCTTTCCCAAGCCAAAGAAAATCCAAACAAAAATCACGAAGCCTTCTGCCTGCTCGAGATAATTCCACCATTCCATCAGGCAATGGCGTAAATAGAGCTAATAACAACTTGCTTCAGGCTTGTCATGACAATGAAAGAAATCTTTCATAGAAAGTACACGGCTCTAAGCCTGACATAACCTGGTTTTTCGAAGTTAAACTGCTTTTTATAATTATTCCTCAGATTCCAATCCCCTAAAAATTATTTTCAAAGTTTACTCCTATTTTGCCCATTCCCTAAGAATTACCAGGGGTATAAGCAAGCATGGAGTAAGCAGAGTGGCCTGCTCTCTAAGTAAGAAACAACTCCAGACAAGAGATTCCTTAAGGGTATTATCTGCTTCCAGAGTGTGAGTCAAAGGTTTAAGTCCATTTTATGACTGCAAGTCTGCTATGGCAACACATGTATATAGCCAAATTCTCAGCAGAATCAATTACTTTTATCCAAGTTATTACTAAGTCTAAACAAAACCACGTGATTTGCATTTATTCACCTTTCTCTATGTTCACCAATAGGAACGTCTTTAAAAAACAAGTAAATAAAGTAACAGTTAAAGGGGAAAGAAAAACAAACTTGGCTTCTTAAAAATAATACAGCCATTAATTATATTGAGATGCATTTCTCTTCAGGCCATAAAACATTTATCCATTGGTAGGCTGCTCTATGAACAAAGGCTTTTTTTCCAAAAGTGACACGGGGAACCATGTGGGGCATTGGCTATTACTGCTGCAATCAACTTTTCTCCTCTGCATTTACGTCTGTGGGTATCACATGACAACCCAGAAGACAGATCAGTAAACTTGCCAACAACAAGAAATAAAATAACCAATAAAGTCAACAATAGCATTAAATTACACTGACAAGTTAGAATGCTGAGTTTAAAATCCTTTTTGTTTTTCTTTTTAATAAGGGAAATGTGTTTGGAGGCAGGCACAGAAATGTTGCTGTGTCATATGAACCACTGTAAGTGACAAGTTCTGAAAAAGGTACGGTGGTCTTAGGCTGCATTAACCAACATACAATTTCCAGATCACAGGAAAATAAAGTCTCACTACCCTCAGAATTGGCCACACTATATTTAGAGAACTAGATGAGTTCCTTATTAACACACGTTAAGAAGGACATTGATAAATCACAGCACATCCCATAACGAGGATGGGGTCCAGTTCTGGGAACCATGGTCAAGAAGTTCCCCAGGCCAGGTGTGGTGGCTCATGCCTATAATCCCAACAATTTGGGAAGCTGAGGCAGGAGAAGTTTGAGAACAGCCCGGGTAACAAAGTGAGATGCCACCTCTTCAAAAAAAAAAAAATTTTTTTTTTTTTTTTTTAAATTAGCCAGGCTTGGTGGCACATGCTTGTAGTCCCAGCTACTTGGGAAGCTGAAGTGGGAGGACAGTTTGAGCCCAGGAGTTTGAGGCTGTAGTGAGCTGTACTCCAGTCAGGATGACAGAATGAGACTGTCTCAATGAATAAAAATAAGAAATAAAAGATTCCTAATCTCTGGAGATAAACAAACCCTAGGTACAGAAACAGCCAAAGGTGATATGTGGCTTAGCCCCAATTCTAAGATTTCATACACCTGGGAACTATTATATCAACACCTGACAGTACCATCAACAGAAAACAGGCGAGGAATATGATCAAAGCTGTTAAAAACTAATATTGCTTTAAAAAAAAAAAAAATCACTCAGGAAGTTCCTAAGAGCAAAGAGAAATATGGTACTACAGGAGTTTCATGAAAAGTTACCCAGAAATTGCAGCAATGCTTTGCTTTATAACATCCAAAAATTGTGCTTGCACCTATCACTTATAGCAGATTCTGAATCATTTCTGATTCATACCAATAGCACTCTGACTAAAGGGGGTGAGGTGGGAATCCCAGGGCCAGAGTATTCATCTTATCATAAATTAAATGGTGGCTACCCAGGGAACTTGAAAGAAGGGAGGGGCGGGGGTGACAGATGACACAACATAGGAATTTAATACTTTTCAAAGTTTATCAAGTCCACTCAAATTATTTTTTGGAAATGTTGGAAGTATATGGAATCACCCACTCCCTCAACCTAGAATTGTTTTTGGTAATCATGTAATGGAACATGCAATCACAGCTTTCAATGAGTATTTCAAGTAATGAAAATAACTGTCTCACTGGGAATTATGCATATAGTTTCTTATGTATATAACACAAATATTTCTGGGAATCCATTAGATAGAAAATTTAACAATATACACTGCATATTAAAATCTGTTTTCTATAGCTCTTTGCCAACCAATCATAAAACATGGTTTTGGATGCTAGGCAAAAGTAACAGAAAGTCTAGTAATATATAAACTTTTGATTGGATAAATGTAAATCAGTAGAAATTAAAGTACTTTTTATTGTGAGAGATTAAGTGGATTATCAGTGAAGACAAAAATGCTTAAAGCTTTAATGCAATGAAATTACCACACTGAATTGAGAAAAACACAAATTAACATGTTATATTAATTTGGATTCAAAGTGGGGAAAAAAGAGGAAACAAAAGCATTATCTAACTACCGCAAATGTGGCACGTTGGTAAGTTATTTATTATGACCTAGAATATGACATGCACAAATATACTAATGATTAAGGACTAAATTCATCATCCAAAAACTCTAACTCAAGGGTCTCTTTCTACACCTAAAGAAAATAAAAATAAATATGGGTATCAACAATTTTATACTGCTTGTGGTTTGCAATGCTGATGGATTACTTTTCAGAAAGCCCAGCAAATTCTAAGCATTGCTCTGTGTAAGTGTCCACAATTTCCCACTGTTAATACTCAAGACAGAAAGAGCAGAAAATTCGTATGAGGCCTGGTAGAAACTTCTGCTATAAAACAGAGTTTTTTTTAATAATATTCCATTCTCCATTAGCTTAGACTCTATTTTAAGAGAGTCTAGGCTGCTCCGCCTATGGAGTAACCATTCTTCATTCCCATACTTTAATAAACTTGCTTTCACTTAAAAAAAAAAAAAAAAAAAAGATTAGTTTTCCAGGGGGGAGGGGTGATTATGTGATCTTATAATTTTACATAAGGCAATAAGCACTTTAAAATATTTTAGGAATAAACTAAAGGAAAACATGGCGTATGATATGTAATGACCTTCCTCTTACCATGTGAAGGCAGGCCGTAGCACTTAACATTTTCAAAAGCAATCCAAGGCAGTACAGTTTATCAATCCTATTTTATAGAGTCTTAAATTGAAACGAGAGTTTTAAATTATGAACCAGGTCCCCAACCAAGGACTAGGAGAGAAAGTCATCTTCATTACTTTCTATTTTATTTTGTGAGACAAAGTCTTGCTATGTTGCCTAGGCTGGTCTTGAACTCTTGGGATCAAGCAATCTTCCCACCTCAGCCTCCCGAAGTGCTGAGATTACACAGGCGTGAACCACCATGCCCAGCCTTACTTTTTATTTTAAAACCTAAGGCTATTTCAGAAAATGTCTGCTATATGACATATTCTATTTAAATAGAACAACAGAATAACAATCCTAGCCAGCAGACATTCTGGTAATAGGATATATCTTTAACTAATTTCACTTCTCAAAACATCATAAAAACTTTAAAGGATTCAATTATTCACAAATCTCCTGACAAAGCAACCAAGTAAAAGCACTGGTCTCAGGCGGTTATGATGGTTTAATGTAAGTGATAAACAGTTTACAACACTGAAAGCCTAATGCCTTCTAAAGCTGTCCTACTGGTGAGACAACTCATGTCCCACACTCTGAAATGCTCTCTACTCATATTTAGTAAAAGAAAAATATAAATCCATTTTTGTATTCCAGAGGTTACTGCATGCTACAAAATATGCTTTTTTTTTCTCATATAGAAGATTCAGAGGTAACTCCTTGCACTTAGTAAACTGTTACACACCTACAGAAATGATAACTGGGCTACATAACAAAGATGATACGTTCCACCAACCTTTCCTTAAAGTGAATGTCTCCACATGCTCTCTCATTGGGGAAAGGCGCCTGTTTCACTTACAAAGACACTGGCCCGTGAACTTCCCTAAACTAGGCCCATGATACTCTACCCTGATGATACCAGTCTCAATTCCTTAAAGGTAGAAGACAAACTTTCCTCTATCTAAAGCTATGAACAAGCACCCAAGGGTGACTTTATTGGCAACTACCCTACATGCACTGAATTTCAATTTGGCCACTGGGTCCCAAACTCCTAAAATTTCACAACCTTTTTTCTAAGTAGTTACGTTCAGGGTGTCATAGTGTGCAAAAAGAAGAAATTAATGCATAACAATTCCTGGATGTTAAACAGCCCTTTCCCAGTTTTATATTTATAGCTCCCTGCTCTTTCTTTGTTTAATTTTCCAGAACACAAGCATTAGGACCCTGCAATCACCTCTGCTTTTTTCCATGTCCATCCATGTCTAAGCAATTTTACCAATAATTCCCCCACAACCACGGCCTCTACCAACCTAAGCCTGTGGGGAGAGCACAAGGCCATTGCCTCCAACTTCCTCCCCACCACATGTATCCACCTCACTCACAACTGTTCATCTTTTCCAGGTAGATCACGTTCACCTACCTGCTCAAAGCCCTTGGACACTGTAAAAATAGTTGGTCTGGTTTCTTCCAAGGTGTCGATGGCATGAAAGTCTGAGGAAATTTTTAAATCAAAGGTAACTCAAGAAAGGAAACATTCAAATGTACTGTATAACCCTGGACTGGATTCTGTACATGGAGAAAAATGTCCTTGCTATTAAGGACATTAACAGAAAACTATTAAAACTGGAACATAAAATAAAAAATATTGTATTAACAACTTTCCTGAATGTGATAGCTGTATTACAGATACATAAGAGGCTATTCTTTCTTTGGAAATACGCATTGAAGCATTAAGGAATACAGCAGCACCATTCATAAAAGCTACTCTTGACTGGGTTTGCAGGGGAACCATGTGTGTGCACGCAAATGTATGTACATATAAATATATACACATACACATATGTAAAGGATGCAAGCAAATTATCAAAATGTCTAAAACTGGTGAATCTGGTAACAGGTATACAAAAGTTTTTTTTATTCTTCAAACTTACCACTTGAAAAAATGTTTTTAAGAAAAGCCCTTTTGGGGGACAGGAGGAGACTTTTCAGGGTCATGAATAATGTTCATTCTCTTGATTGTGGCGATGTTTCACAAGTATACACACATCAAAACTTGCCAAACTGTACATTCTAAATATATGCAGGTGATACATCAGCTGTTCCTCAAAACAGCTGATTCTACACACACACACACACACACACACACACACACACACACACACACACACACACACACACACCTGTGAGGGTTTTGGTCTTCCTGGGCACTCTCGCAGCTTATCTGGACAAACCTTGTCACTGTACAAACCCCTCAGCCCTTTCTGCACTTCTCACCCTTCCTTTCCCCAATCCCAAAGAACTCACTGTGCTATCTGAGTCTGTCCTCTTCTGCTTTTTTGTTCACACTACCACTTCCTAGAAAATATGTAGTGGGATTGACACATACGATTGAGATCCAAATCTCTGTTGCACCAAGCCACGTGCTTAGAGACCAGTTTCCTCATCCATGAAATGAGGACATGGCCAACCTATTGACAGAAGCAGATGGGACCTGGCAGGAGGCGTGTAACAATGGTATAGAAGTACTTTGAAATGATACAAAACAATATTGAGAGTCATTACTTTCACACATCGAAAGCACTGCAGGCTCAACCTTCCTCCCCAGGTTGTCCCCCAGGAGCCTGCCTTGAAACAGACTCACCTCTCACTCCCTTGAATCATATAATAACTGTAACACTACAGACACACTGTGAGGCCACCTATGGCCTATCATGTATATTTTTACAAGTGTATCTCGTGAATAAAATACACTTATGCAAGCTTCCCCAAGAGCAGGTCCTGTGGGTGCCCCACCTTTATGTGCCCGCCCAAAGTCTTGCTCATTCATCATAAGAGCTCAATACTTGAATTCAACAACATATTGAACTAAGTGATTAGATCACAATGGTTGAAGAGGCCCAACCAACAAATGGTAATAAGTAGTTAAAACAACATGACTTTTGAACTGCCTAAGCTTTCACAACCTCTAGAGATACATCAAATACAGTCTGACTATCCCTTATCCAAAATGCTTAAAACCAGAAGCAGTTTGGAGTTCGGATATTTTCAGATTTGGAGCATTTGCATTAAACTTACCAGTGAAATATCCCTAATCCAAAAATCCAATATCCTCCACCGAGCATTTCCTTTAAGCATCATGTTGCCACTCAAGAAGTTTCAGATTTTGGAGCATTTAGGATTTTAGGTTTTTAGATTAGGAATACTCAACCTGTATATGGACCTAAGACCCGCTCACCAGTGGCCCTCACTTCACACACTGTAAGAGGAAGCTACAGTTGAGAAGGTTCAAGGCGACTAAATGTGCGCCAGTAAAGTGAGTATAAATCATTCTGAAACCAGAGGACCTACAAGTAGTCCGGTTTACACTTTTCTTGTGCTCAGCACTCAAGCCCATCAACGTATGGTGTGATAAGAACCTTTACATCACAGCTAACATTTGTAATTTATGAAATAATGTCCACTACTTCAAAAAAAAAATTGATAGCATTGTATCTTGTACCTTTCTACCTCCAAAAAATAAGGGAAGGAGGTTTAAAATATAAGTAGCTAAACCAGGAACTCCAGTCCTGCTACAATGTTAGGCCTTTTGTTCTAGGAATTCAAGTCCTGCTAATTTAAACAGCGAGGGGAACTGAAACTCTGAGAATCTCTAATTATGCAGAAAATCTGGGTGAAGTTTATACACAGGGCAAGCCAAGGGGATCCTTCTAAACAGTCTGGGGCTGTTTGCGTTTTCATTTTTGTTCCCACTAAAGAGTAAAAATTAGTTGTCAACAGGGAAAAACCAGCCAGGCGCAGTGGCTAACACCTGTAATCCTGGCACTTTGGGAGGCCGAGGCAGGTGGATTACCTGAGGTCAGGAGTTCAAGCCCAGCCTGGCCAACATGGTTGAAACCCCATCTCTACTAAAAACACAAAAATTTAGATGGGTGCCGTGGCATGCGCCTATAATCCCAGCTACTAGGGAGGCTGAGGCAGGAGAATTGCTTGAACCCAGGAGGCAGAGATTGCAGTGAGCCAAGATCGTGCCACTGCACTCCAGCCTGAGAGAAAGAGTGAGACTTTGTCCCAAAAAAAAAAAAGGAAAAACCAGGAAAGGCTTGTCACTTAATGACTGGCATGGCAAACAGGAAAAGAGCCTAAAACTATTTTTCCCTTGCCATACTGTCAAGACGAGCTTTGCCAACACCTCTCCACCATTTTTCTTTGTTTAAATCTTTTTAATTTCTTAAAGGGAAGGAATCTGCTTAAGGTATATTACCAAGATTCTCTAAGGACACCACTCTGCTGGAATGTGGTTCAGAAACCAAGACTCAAGGGGCAATGCCTCCACACAAGTGAGGCTTTCCCACACCAAAGAGGCTTACTAAGTTAGGGGAAATTTTCCACCTAACATAAATTATGTTGTGGGGTGGGTAACTGAGAAAGAATAAAGTCGTTATGATCAATGAGGAAAAATGAAATGGATATAAAATCATTATTGCCAAGGTCTTTGTTCCAGAGTTCTCAATCATTCAGGGCCAAGAGGCTGGACTTAGGGTCCTGCAGGGTGATGGAGTGGTAGCATTGGGGAAGAGGGATCCTTATGAAAAATATTTATGCTCCAATTTTTCAGCATAACCAAAGCAGACTAACAACTAGAGCTTAAGTTTAGACCCGCCATTCCATAAACCATGACTCTAACCTCAAGGCATATACCAAAATTAACTCAGAAGAATCAAAGACCTAAATGTAAGCACTAATATATTAAACTCTCAGAAGAAAACATACAGATAAATCTTTGTGATCTTGTATAAGGCAACAGTTTCTTAGACATGACACCAAAAGCACAAGCTACAAAAGAAAAAAATAGATACATTGGACTTCATCAAAATTAAAAACTTTTGTGCTTCAAAGGACATCACCACGGTTTGTGCATCCATATTCATAGCAATACTATGCACAACCCCTAAAAGGTATCCATTGAGGGATGAATGGAGAAACAAAATGTGATATATACATAGAATAGAGTAGATCACATGTTACAACATGGATGGACCTTGAGGACATTGTGATAAGTGAAATAAACCAGTCACAAAAGGACAAATACTGTATATTCCACTCATATAAAGGACCTAAAGCAGTCAAATTCATAGAGACAGAAAGTAGAAGGGTGGTTGTCAAAAGCCTGAAAAAGAAAGAAATGTGAAGTTACTGTTTAATGGACACAAAGTTACAGTTTTGCAAGATGAAAAGCATTCTGAAGATGGATGGTGAGATTACAATGGGTTGGCCAAACAAAATGAAAGTACCTAATGTCATGGAACAGTATATTTTAAAATAGTCAAGACAGTATATTTTATGTATATTTTACCACAAATTTTTTTAAAAATAAAGACACTACCACCAAAAAAAAAATGAAAAGAAAACCCACAGAATGGTAGAGATTTGTAAATTATATATATAAAAGGTTTGTACCTAGATTATACGAAGAATTCTTAAAACTCAGTACTAAAAGGACAAACACCACAATTTAAAAACGGACAAAGGGATCACTTGAGACCTGGATGTAGTCGTGTAGACATGAATACTAGCCTGGGCAACATGGTAAAAACCCCATCTCTACTAAAAACACAAAAATTAGTTGGGAGTGGTAGTGGGCACCAGTAATCCTCACTGCCTGGGAGGCTGAGGCAGGAGAATCTCTTGAGCCCGGGAGGCGGAGGTTGCAGTGAGCCAAGACTGTGCCACTGTACTACAATCCGAGCAAGAGCAAGACTCCATCTCCAAAAAAAAGGGGGGGGGGAGGGGGGAGTGCCAGGCGCAGTGGCTCATGCCTGTAATCCCAGCATTTTGGGAGGGTGATGTAGGCGGATGAACTGATATCAGGAGTTCGAGTCCAACCTGGCCAACATGGTGAAACCTGTCTCTACTAAAAATACAAAAAAGTTAGCCAGGCATGGTGGCACACACCTGTAACCCCAGCTGCTGTGGCAGGATAATGGCTTGAATCCAAGACAAGTCACACCACTGCACTCCAGCCTGGGCAACAAGAGTGAAACTCTGTCTCAAAACAAAAGAAAACAAAAAAAAGGGCAAAAGATCTGAGTAAATATCTCTCCAAAGAAGATATACAAATAGCCAATAAGCACATAAAAAGATGCTTAATATGTGGATTTCTTTATCCATTCCATACTAAAAGCTACATAGTCACTGTAACTTTATAAATGCCCAAGGAAAGAATTCACAAGTCTCCTTATGCTCAAAACTTTCCTCACCCCAGGCACACATCAGTAGAAATGCATGCTATTCCTATTTTGCCAAGCACCCAGGTCATCAAAATAAACTTACAAAGTACTGTACCAAGTAAAGCACTCACTATCAAGGTTGGAAACTGAATTATGAGAAGTTTCATGCCTATTCTCTGGATGAGGCACTTTACAATCTAATAACTAACAACAGTTCTTCAACATCAAAGTGTTAGCATGATAGGTATATGACAGGGTACCAACGCTGTGTGATTTTATAGTAAAATTTAAAGAAGTTTCGCTTTGCTAATAAAACCACCCATGACAAAGTCCCTTTAAGTTTTTCCCAACGACACCACAAAGGCTTGCTTTGTATTGGAGTAATCTGCAGCAGAGAACTCAACAATTTAACTGTTCATCTCCGCACGACTACATACAAGAAAACGTAATTATTATACTTTGCTGTACAGACAGTACCAAATCTCACTTAGATATTAACAAATGAACACTCCCACATTCAATGAACTGAACACAAACCTAAGAAGCTGCAGAATATACACAATTTAAGTCACTCTAAGTGTGTTAGTAAGAAAAGTGAGTCTGGGCAACATAGTTAGACCCCATCTCTACAAAAAATTTACACATCAGTGCCCGGGAAGCAGAGGCGAGAGAATTGCTTAAGGCAGGGCAATCACTGGAGCCTGGGAGGCCAACGCTAGTGAGCCGTCATTGTGCTACTGCAGTCCAGACTGGGCAACAGGGCAAGACCCTGTCTCAACAACAACAAAAAAAGAAAGCAACAATGGTGGCTTTGGTACCCTTTTTTTTTTTTTTTTTTTTTTTTTTTTTTTTGTTTGTTTTTTTTTTTTTTTTTTTTTTTTTTGAGATGGAGTCCTGCTCTGTTGCCGAAGCTCGAGTGCAGTGGCACCATCTCAGCTCACTGCAACCTCCGCCTCCCGGGCTCAAGTGATTCTCCTGCCTCAATCTCCCGAGTAGCTGCGATTACAGGTGCCCGCCACTGTCCCCAGCTAATTTTTGTATTTTTAGTAGATACAGGGTTTTACCATCTTGGCCAGGTTGGTCTTGAACTCCTGATCTCATGATCCACCCACTTCAGCCTCCCAAAGTGCTGGGATTATAGGCATTAGCCACCGTGCCCAGCCCTAATTTTAAAAAACAAAACAAACAACAAATCTCTACAATTTCAATATCAATTTAGCATCATTCATTAAAATGTAAACCTCTAAACCCAACTCACATCATTTATAATTCATAAGCAATCATTTATATAAAAATCTACCTGGTAAGGTATATGGCATTGTTCATTACTGCCTGAAACAAAGTATTAGATATCAGACAAAGAAATCCTACCACCTAATCCTGCATTAACTAATCAAAAAAATTTTTAGAAAAATACTGGTTCCCATTCACTGTTTATTCCTCCTATGAAGAAACACAGGAGTAAATTTAAGATAAATTTTTTTCTGTAGGCAGCTAAGTATACAAATAATACTGTAATTCTGTAGCATTACAGAATCAATGGCAGCTTCTTTTAACATTTAGGGGGAAAAAAAAAAACTGTTCCTAATAAAGAACACCTTAACCCAAGAAGTGCAACTTTTAGGGACTGAATTTCCAGTTTAATACTGCATCCATGGGGACCAGGTAGAGGCACTGTTTACATCACTGAGTCAGTTTTCAAAATATCATCATCCTGCTCAGCTTTGCTTTTACTCAGCTTTGCCCTCTGAGGGCCTGCCCCGACCACTTCTAGGGGCCTGAGAGAGGTCCCAGCCATCAGGATGAGCTGTACTCTACCTGCTGACCCTCCCTGGGGAACACATGCATGCATGTGACAGACCCACTGTAAAACACAGTGGGACCTGGGAGCGGCGGCTCATGCCTGTAATCCTGGCACTTTGGGAGGCTGAGGTGGGCAGATCACCTGAGGTCAGGAGTTCAAGACCAGCCTACCAACATGGTGAAACCCTGTCTCTACTAAAAATACACAAATTAGGCCGGGCGCGGTGGCTCAAGCCTGTAATCCCAGCACTTTGGGAGGCTGAGGCGGGTGGATCACGAGGTCAAGAGATTGAGACCATCCTGGTCAACATGGTGAAACCCC
>NW_016107460.1:1132494-1149474 GCF_001604975.1 Cebus imitator | reverse complement strand
GACTCTGTCTCAAAAAAAAAAAAAAAAAAAAAAAAAGGTCCTGCTGGGATTTCACCCTTGACCTTAAGTCTTCCTATCTATCAAACTTTAAGCAACTCAAAAAATGTCAGCCTATTTTATGCTTTCTATATAAATCTGTACTTCGCCAAAGTCATGATAATAATAGTTACCATTTATAAAACACTTCCTACACGCCAAACACTGCTCTAGAACACGTTTTACGTTTTGTTCCATTCTCACAACAACCTGTAAGAGTTACTATTTACATTCTTCATACAAATAAAAAGCAGCATCGTGAGGTCAACTGCCCAAGTGACAAAGTTGGTAAGCACTGAAGGCAGGACTCCACCCAGGCAGTGTGACTGGCAGACCCAAGCTCTTAAGCACTCTACTGTATTGACTTCCTCAGCAACTACTCACCTTATGGGAATAACTGGTTATTTAGATAAGCAATACTATATAGAACTGCAAAAAAGGTTCAAGCTGTTTATCTGTATTACAGATAAGACTAAGATACTGGAGGCACCACCCTTAGGGTTATTTCCAAGTTGCAGTACACATTTTATTACCAACGGTCCACTACTGAGTTAACAGCGATACGTCTACCCACTTAAAACTTTTTGTATTTTAAAATTCTTGAAATTTGCTTTTCTGTCAGCAGAGTTCAGTGGCAGAAAGGCTGGAATGTTGTGAAGAGTTCTTTTCCTCTCTAAATTTAGGAACAGCAAAGATTGGTTTAGGGTCAGTTTAGTACAATAACAGCAGTGAACCAGATAATTTAATTTAGGGACCTAGTAATTTAAAAGGTTGCACTAGAAAAACATGTCAAGCCAGATGAGAGCCTCTGGCATCACCATCATCATCATAATGAGATAACTTATAGAGGAATGTTAAAGTGATGTAAGGAAGACATTATATGAAAGAATACATTACTCTTGCTTCTCCAACAACAAAAAAAAAAGCTATAATTTCTCATTTTTAAAGGTCTGTTTCATTCTCATTATGTGTGAGAAACTATACTAAAACGTTTCCAGGGCCCAGGAAGGAAAAGTGAATAGAATTCTGCCCTTAAAAGCCTACAGTTCAATGAGATTTGGGGGCGAGAGACTAACTTGCGAAAAGTTCCAAAAGAGAGCATACCTGTTATGGGGAATCAAAGGAAACAGAGAAATCCCATTCAACTGGGGAGGAAATTAACACAACAAGCTTCATGAAAATGGCCGCAAAACAGGCAGTCTGGGAGGATGAGGGGGAGGGCCTAAGGTTTCAGAAGGTGGCAACGGCCCTAGGAAAATACATGCCCGCTTAATGACAGTGGTGAGAAGGGATCATCAGAAGGATGTACATGGAGGCACTGAAGGCAGTAGAAACTTCACACCATCACTGGAAGTTCTGAAATGGAAGGAATGGGGGCAGGACAGCACACCACCTCTGTAACTCCAAAACAGTAACTTAGGCCAGGCACCGTGGCTGACGCCTATGATACCAGCACTTTGGGAGCCCAAGGCGGGTGAATCACCTGAGGTCAGCAGTTCCAGACCAGCCTGGCCAACATGGTAAAACCTTGTCTCTACTAAAAATACAAAAATTAGCCGGGTGTGGTGGCACGAACCTGTAATCCCAGCTACTCGGGAAGCTGAGACAGGAGAATCGCTTGAACCCAGGAGGCGGAGATTGGAATGAGCTGAGAACAGATAGTGCTACTGCACTCCTGCCTGGGCAAAATTCCGTCTTTAAAAAAAAAAAAACCACACAGTTACTAAGACAATGAAAAGGGAAGCGGGGATACAGAGAAGGTTCAAGAGCCAGGGGAGTGACTCTTTCATCTCTTCAGAGGTCACAAGCCTCAGGGCTGATGGAATAGGAGGTCTGACAGTCTAACCCTGCTTGACCCTACCAGAGGGTCACCTGTAAGCAGTCCAGAGCCCAACACATCATTCTTCTAGTTTTAGGTGCAGTAAAAAAAGACAGTAGGAACTAAGTGAGGAATTCTCTCAGTTTTTTATTCCAATAGTTTAAAGTCACTCAGTAAGCAACAAAAGCATTTTCGTTCGGGAAAAACAGACAATAATTTTTGCCCAGAGCACAGAGGGTTTCACAATCTCAGCACTACTGACATACATAGTGGCCAGCACTACTGATCAGATAATTCTGTTATGGGAAGTTGGTCCTATGCATTACAGGGTGTTTAGCAGCATCCCTGATCTTTAATCACTAGATGCCAGTAGCAACATACCTCCCCACCCAAGCTGTGACAATAAAAAATGTTTCTTGAATTGCCAGATGTCAGAGGGACCAGCTGAGAACCACCTGCCCAGTCTTTAGCAGAGGAAGAATTGAGACCTAATTAGAAGATTTTTCTTTTCTCCATTCTATATGAAAAATCTTCAAAAATAAAATGACAGAGGACAGGGGAGACAGCAACCTTTGCCTTATGGGGCAACCTTAATCCCTCAACCCTGACGACAATCCCAGGAAGTACTATCCTCATTATACAGATGAGAAAACCTATACTTATATCTTAACTCGTCCAAGGTTAAGCTCAACAAGCTTGAATGGATTTGGTGACAACACTCAAGGTTCTAAACACTATAGAACCTCTGCCCCCAAAGGGCCATAGATTACACTCCTTGAATAAAACAAATATTAATAATGCTAGATAATTCTACACTAAAATAGCACAAACCCCATCATCTATTAGGAACCATTTACTCAAGAAAAAGCTTAAGGGCCACCACTTCATGCAAGCATCATACATAAAGGGAATTAAAAGAATCACTTTACAGTCATTAGAGTGAATCGGCAACCAACAGAATGGGAAAAAATTTTGGCAATCTACCTATCTGACAAAGGGCTGATATCCAGAATCTACAAAGAACTAAAACATATTTACAAGAAAAAAACAAACAAGCCCATTCAAAAGTGGGCAAAGGATATGAACAGACACTTTACAAAAGAAGACATACATGAGGCCAACAAACATGAAAAAATGCTCATCATCACTGGTCATTAGAGAAATGCAAACCAAAACTACACTGAGATGCCATCTCACCCCAGTTAGAATGGCGATCGTTAAAAAGTCTGGAGACAACAGATGCTGGAGAGGATGTGGAGAAATAGGAACACTTTTACACTGTTGGTGGGAGTGTAACTTAGTTCAACCATTGTGGAAGACAGTGTGGCGATTCCTCAAGGACCTAGGCATAGAAATTCCATTTGACCCAGCAATCCCATTACTGGGTATATATCCAAAGGATTATAAATCGTTCTACTATAAGGACACGTGCACACGAATGTTCACTGCAGCACAGTTTACAACAGCAAAGACCTGCAACCAACCCAAATGCCCATCGACGACAGACTGGATAGGGAAAATGTGGCACATATATACCATGGAATATTATGCAACCATCAAAAATGATGAGTTTGTGTCCTTTGTAGGGACATGGATGAACCTGGAAACCATCATTCTCAGCAAACTGACACAACAACAGAAAATCAAACACCGCATGTTCTCACTCATAGGCTGGGGTTGAACAATGAGAACACAAGGACACAGGGAGCGGAGCATCACACACTGGGGTCTGTTGGGGGGATATAGGAGAGGGACATTGGGGAGTGGGGAGTTGGGGAGAGATAGCATGAGGAGAAATGCCAGATATAGGTGAAGGGGAGGAAAGCAGCAAATCACACTGCCATGTGTGTACCTATGCAACAATCTTGCATGTTCTTCACATGTACCCCAAAACCTAAAATGCAATTTAAAAAAATTATTAAAAAAAAAAAAAAAAAAGAATCACTTTAGGCCACTGTGATTTCTTTTAAAGGATACATAAGAAAGGGAGGCAGGATGAACATTATTTGGAAGCAGGCCCCTAAGCCAAGCAATGTCTGGCTCTGAAGGTAACCCTGGCTACCACCAGCTCTGAACCACACTACACTCTATGTGTCGTCCAAAACAAAACCAAAAGATTTCCTCAATGAAGGCCCTCCTGGGAGTTATGCTGCTCATCTGATGATCCAGTTAGAAGGGCGGCTTTCGCATCCCCCAAGCCCTGAGTCTCAAGAGCTCAGTATGGAACAGGTCACTTCACTGCAATTGGCCTGTTTCCTGTCCATGCAACAGAGGCAGTACCCAATCAGAAGGACTGACCTGTTCTTGCTAAAATGTGAATGACAGCTTAAGGATTTCATTTTGTCCTTGCCCCTTAACTGAAGAATCACTAGCCTTTCTGAAGCTTAAACTCATCCCAAGAACAAAGTGTTTTCTGTCCAAACAGGTCCGTGTTTGTTATTTCTTTTTTTGTTTTGTTGATTTTGAGATGGAGTGTTTGCTCTGTTTCCCAGGCTGGAGTGCAATGAATGGCGCAATCTCGGCTCACTGCAACCTCTGCCTCCTGGGTTCAAGCAATTCTCCTGCCTCAGCCTCCCAAGTAGCTGGGATTACAGGCACCCCCCACCATACGCAGCTAATTTTTGTATTTTTAGTAGAGACAAGTTGGCCAGGCTGGTCTTGAACTCTTGACCTCAAGTGATCCACCCACCTCGGCCTCCCAAAATGCTGGGATTACAGGCATGAGCCACCCACTGCACTAGCCATTGTTGGTTAGTTCTAAGTGCCAACCCTACAGCATCAATAAGGACAAGTTTCCACTCCCCATAAAAGGAGGTTATTTTCCTTCATCTTCCAGGCAGTGTGTGCAGGGGGTGACAGAGCCAACTGTGAAGCCAACTAAATAGAGCCTTCCTATCCATCTGATGAGGCAACACGGGCAACTCCTCTTCACCACACCGTGAGCCACGACAGGGTTACTTGGTCAGCTCCTCCCAACCGCTCATTAGTCATCACCACAAACACACCTGAATTTTTCTCCTCAGAGAACAAGAGAATTCATTAATACTTTGATATAAATATCATTATATCAAAGTGTTTTTTCATCTTTAAGAGTCTAGTTAACTAGCTGGATGAGCCAGTATGACTTCTATCATAGGACTGTATGTCCATTAATTGTTTAGATTCTGTTACTTAACTGATTATTTATCTGTTAATTTTATTTTACTTTAGTATTTCCAGTTTCAAATTTAAGTCCTAGTTTTCTTCTCCAAAATTCCAAAAATCATTATTCTCTTTGATGCAGCAAACTGAAGTAGTTAAGAGTCAGAGACGTAGGTTAAAAACCCATTGGCAGCCAGAAGCAGTGGCTCATGCCTGTAATCCCAGCAGCTTTGGGAGGCCAAGGGAGGCAGATCATTTGAGATCACGAGTTCAGAACTAGCCTGGCCAACATGGTGAAACCTCATCTCTACTAAAAATACAAAAATTAGCTGAGCATAGCGGTGCATGCTTATAATCCCAGCTACTTGGAAGGCTGAGGTGGGAGGACCACTTGAACCTGGGAGGTGGGGGCTGCAGTGAACCGAGATTGCACCATTGCACTCCAGCCTGGGAAACAAAGCAATACTCCATCTCAATAAACAAACAAACATAAAATAAAAACCCATTGGCATCTTGAGTCCATTTGTTGTGGGATATTCAACAAATTACTCAACTTTTTGTCTGTTTCCTCATCTACAAATTGAGGATAGTGGGAATATCTACATTATATGTTTATGAGACTAATACATAAAAAGCACTATAGCAGTGCCTGTTACAGTAAGCACACAATAAATAGCAGCTTCTTTTTTATAGATAGCATAACTTCACTGCTTTGAAAACAGCTCTAATTCTATAGATTTTTTTCACATTCTTAAGCATTGTTAGGATATGTAGCAAGTGCAACCAAACCCCAATCTAGACATACAGTCAGCAAATGCCCTCTCAAAATGGATTGTACACTGTGTACTCCCCTCAACCAGTGTCTTTGAGACGGAGTTTCGCTCTTGTTACCCAGGCTGGAGTGCAATGGCGCGATCTCGGCTCACCGCAACCTCCACCTCCTGGGTTCAGGCAATTCTCCTGCCTCAGCCTCCTGAGTAGCTGGGATTACAGGCACGTGCCACCATGCCCAGCTAATTTTTTGTATTTTTAGTAGAGACGGGGTTTCACCATGTTGACCAGGATGGTCTCGATCTCTTGACCTCGTGATCCACCTGCCTCGGCCTCCCAAAGTGCTGGGATTACAGGCTTGAGCCACCGCGCCCGGCTCAACCAGTGTCTTTACCTTTGCAGCAGCAACTATACTCCAGAAAGGTATCTCTCATGCCTGTCACCACATATAAATTTCAGTTTCAGTGCAAATTGACATCTATACATTTAGACTATCAGATGCCAGATATAAACTTGGCAAACTTACCCTTTGGAATCCTAACATGATCAGCTCCGTCCTATCTCACTGCCTATCCCACAAAAGACCCTCAGAAGTAATTCCAGCCCTCTGGTCTTCCCTTTAACAACATAAATAGGCTGGGCAGGATGGCTCATGCCTGTAATCCCAGGACTCTGGAAGGCCAAGGCAGGTGGATTGCCTGAGTTCAGAACCAGGCTGGGCAACATGAAAAAACACCATCTCTACCAAAAATACAAAAAAATCAGTATGCCATGGGGGCATGCACCTGTGTCCCAGCTACTCAGGAGGCTGAAGCGGGAGGATCACTTGAGCCTGGAAGGTGAAGATTGCAATAAGCTGAGACTGCACCCACTACACTTCACCCAGGGTAAGATGGAGTGAGATCCTGTCTCAAAAATAAAAAATAAAAAAAAAAGGAAAAATAATCTCAAGTTTGACTTGCTTGAATCCAAAATTCTCTCAAGGAGAGGAGCCTGAAAACCACAAACTGCATTTTCATTTCAAAATTCTTAATGTTCTATTGGAAGTGTTTGTTACTTAAAATGTAACATAGGGCTGGGCGTGGTGGCTCATGCCTGTAATCCTAGCACCTTGGGAGGCCAAGGTGAATGCATCACTTGAGGTCAGGAGTTTGAGATCAGCCTGGCCAACAGGGTGATGGCTAAATATAAAAATTAGCTGGGTGTGGTGGCAGTTGCCTATAATCCCAGCTACTCAGGACGCTAAGGTGGGAGAATCACTTGAACCCAGGAGGCAGAGAATGCAGTGAGCCAAAATCACTCTATTGCTCTCCAGTTTGGGTGACAAAGTGAGACCCCATCTCAAAAAGAAAAAAAAAAAAAAATGTAATACACGTATATAAAACTTACCCATACACTCCAAATACAACCCACTGCAAACTTTGGGTGTATTTCCTCCCGAGTACTGCTATACAATAGAGCCTAAGATACTTCACACAAATGAAATCAGCTGACATACAATTTTATATTCCACTTTTTCATACTGCCAGGTTATTTTCCCATCCCATCAGAAGTTCTTCTGAAGCACAAAAACAATAAGTCTTCAAGAGCGCCCTTAACAAACTAGCTACACAATTACTAGGAATGTTAGGAAAGATAGGTCTAAAGGTTTTATTTCTTTCTTTGGTTCTTATATTTTTATCTAAAAACATTCCATATAGTCCTAATATCCATAAATATTTTCAAAATATGAAAGCCCCAGAATCTCAGGTCCGCTAAGTTTTAAGTCCAAATATTTTGGCTAGCGGCAAAATATGTAATACAGCATAATTACACAGCTCCTTCCTCTGAGCACCTCAACTTGTCCTACAAGTACTTCTCAGCAGTATCATTAACCCCAGTTTACAGATGACGACGCTAGTACAGCAGTGATATGACTTGTTTAAATATGAATTATCTGGTTACCAATCTAGAAACAGAACCAAAAACTTCTAATATTTACTGCAAAATTACAGATCTAGGTTAGGCTCATGAGAGCATTTTGAAGAGCAAATGCTAGAGGGAATTCTGATAGTTCTAATGTGACCCCAACATGGGTTTTGGAATACTGTAGTGATCTAAGGACATCTTCCAAGGGCATGCCAGAAAATACATCTAACCAGCACCTTTCATCCAGTGATCTCAAAGCAAGTTTTCTGTTGTTGTTATTGTTGGGTTCTTTTTGGGTTTGAGACAAAGTATCTCTCTGTTGCCCAGGCTGGAGTGCAGTGGCGGGATCTCGGCTCACTGAAACCTCCACCACCCGGGTTCAAACAATTTTCCTGCCTCAGCCTCCGGAGTAGCTGAGATTGCAAACATGTTCCACCACGCTCAGCTAATTTTTGTGTTTTTAGTAAAGATGGGTTTTCACCATGTTGGCCAGGCTAGTCTCGAACTCCTTACCTCAAATTATCCACCTGCCTTGGCCTCCCGAAGTGCTGGGATAACAAGCATGACCCACCACGCCCAGCCTCAAAGCAAGTTTTGCAGGCACTAGTACTGACTGGCCCATTATCATGCTCCAAAATTACAGGTGAGGAAAGTGAGACAAAAGGAAATTAAAACAAACATCCCCAACAATCTGTGATTAGCACAGGACTAGACTCTTCCTCTCACCTCACCCTACCCCAAGGGGAGCCAAGTAGGCAGAGCTTCCCGGTGGACTGACAAGGAGAGTGAGGACTTTACTGTCTCTAACAGAAAGGAAAAATCTACTGGGAGGGAAAGGTAGGGTAGGAGAATGAAAAGAGGACCAATTAGAAGCCAGAGACAGAGTATAAGCCAAATCTAACTGGAGCCAGAGAAAAAATCACAATGTAAGATCTGCACATTAGTCCTCCAGTGGGATATACCAGGTCACACATACAATAATGAAGCGTTTTATAGGCACTTAGAGGCCTTGGTATATACAATGCCTGGTCTGGCTAGGTTAAACCTCTGTACTCTCAACATATAAAATGTCTTTGCGATTATTCACCCAAAACACAGAGAATGGCAATATTGTCTCCCGTCCTCATTCAATCACAAAAACCAAACAACCCTGAGAATTAAACTCCTTTTACTAATGTTAAGAGACTTCTCCAGTCCATGGTCTCATATTCTCTAAGCCATAAATTAAAATTAAGAACTTTGGAATGTGAAGGCAGCTACCAACACTTCTCATCTCAAAGTTACTAATCTTAGCACTCAACACAGATGAGGCAGGAAGGTTGCAAAATTTGCTAAACCAGACTACAGCTGGAGACAGAGTTGAGACAACACTGAAAACACAAAAGCATTTAGTTCAGTGAGAATAGCTGGTGACATGCATGTCTAGAATACTGAAATGACTATGATATCTTATCTCTCACCTTGGTATTTCTGCATTTTGTAGTTCTCTCTTCTCAAAAGTCAAATATGAGTTAACTATATGTCACAGTAGGAAATGGATTGGGTAGGTGCAGTTTCAGTGGAAATTTATAGCTATACATCCAAACTGTAAGATGACAGAAAAACTGTTTCTCTCTCCTTCCCTGCCCATTTTAAAGGTCCTAATTACCAGAACACAATGAAAGTAGCAGAACTATGGTAAGACAAACACATACTTACACACTTCCAGTTTAAAAGGTGAAAATACACAGAGGTAACTTCCATTTAGCTCACTCCCCTAAGTCATTCTCCTTGTGGATCTCCTCTTTATAGGCCTTGTTTAAGGTGACTTGCAGCATGTTCACACCCAGTGTGAAGTGTATCATCATCATCTGCAAATATTTCTAAGTGGGATCAGTTCTGTTAATAACTTAATGACTATTTCTAAAGGTAGTAATAAGTACAACAGGATTGTTGTAGCAAACTTAAAACTCACACCAGCAGCCAGCAATGACCTTTAAAGAAACTTTTCATCTAATGAAAGTTAGAGAAATTTATTCAAGTCAAATATTTAAAATGAGGGGGCTGAAAATAAGAAGGAAAGCAAAGAAGAGATGAAAAACTAGGGAAGGAGAGTAGGAGGTGATAAAAAAGTACTCATTTTTAATATCAGCCATTTAGCTGTGTACCCTCAAAAGTCATGACACTCTTCATTTAGTGAATAATTGAGAACAGAACAGATAGACTCCCCACAATCTATATTTTTAACTAGTCTACAATGGATATCAGCCTTAGATGGGAAGTGAAAAAATTAATGAACAAAAAACAAGCCTACTAATTGATTATCTGGGGTAGGGGGGGTGAGGGAACTGTGCTTTTCTTGTTAAAGCAAAAGTTGACTGCTAAAAGGTAAATATTAAATTCTAGCTTCAACAATTTCTCTCCACTTCATCAAATTTTGGATATTTGAACATCATAACATTTCAAAAGGGATGCTGGGGCCCAGGACACACTACCCCAAAATATGACAGCAGGAGATCAAAATATGCCACCCCAAAATATACTTCCTTGGCATATTTTGAGCTGGTTATTTTGAGATACTGCAGACACAGAGATGACAAGAAAAACTGTCCTTTTTTTTTTTCTTTTGTAAAAAGAAATTTGCATCTATAAAGGAAATCTACATTAGTAAAATATCTGTACTAGGAATAGGGCTGCTCCAGACAACTTTTATTACTTGAGAGACTTTATCTCCAAGAGCAAGACAATTTTTATTCATCATATAATTCTTCCCCTCATCCTTGTACAACTTGTGTGGCCACCCCCCTCCCCAAATACCCCAAACCCTAATTCTCTTCTGTAGCTCAGTATACAATACAAGCTTCAATCAAGCAACCTGCATTATATTTTGTGGGACTCTTGTGGAAACAGGTATAAATAAAATGCCTTCTTTCTCCTGTTAGAGTCTACCTTGTGTCAATTTATTTCTTCCCGCCCCCGCCCCCAATAGAATCTTGCTCTGTCACCTAGGCTAGAGTGCAGTGACACAATCTCAGCTCTCTGCAGCCTCCACCTCCTAGGTTCAAGCAATTCTCATGCCTCAGTCTCCCAAATAACTGGGATTATAGGCGTGCACCACCACATCTGGCTAATTTTTGTATTTTTAGTAGAGATGGGGTTTCGCCATGTTGGCCAGGCTGCTCTCCAGCTCCTGAGTTCAAGTGATCCACCCACCTGGACATCCCAAAGTGCTAGGATCACAAGCATAAGCCACTGTGCCCACTTATCTTGTATCAATTTAAATCATGGTCCAGCCAAAGAACCTAGAATGATGGGGGGAAGCAATTTTTCCCTGCCATATAGCTTCTGATGCCCAATTTGGGGCATCCTTCACTGGCTGGGACACTACTAGCTCCAGGACTGCTCCAGCTGCAGGACCCTGAGACCCCTGACAAAACGCCAGCTGCAGCTAAGACTTCTTATGACATCAGGCTCCCACATCTCTGCCTGCAAGGTCTGGTCAAAGCAAGAGTGGTAAGAGCCTCTTTGTCTTTTTCTCTTTATCTGTATAATCCCCATTAACTTATAGCTGAGGATGCTCCATAAGCTTCAATCATCTGACTCTTCTTCAAGTCACCAGTGCATATAAAACTACAATTTTTTTTTATCCTGTTAGTCTGTCTTATGTCAATTTAATTCATGGCTCAGCCAAAGAACCTAGAGTAGAGGAAAGCCATTTTGTGTTCCCCTACAGGGATAATTATCGATGAAGGTTCTGATTACATTCAGAAAACAGAAGCACAGTCATAAACTTTTAGTTAGTAGCAGCAGGACACTCCCTTCCTTAAGTCGAAATAGAAATACGAATGGGCTAAGGGTTTCCTTTTGCAGCTCTTTCCAACTGCTGATACTCTGTACTGGCGATACTAGTAAAGGAATCACAAAAAATTATTTCTACCATGTATACTTAGATGCAAAACAGTTCAAACACCCCAAAATGTCAAACTAGTCAAAAAAATAAATTCTAATTTAAAAACACAAAAACTAAATGCGATTTTTAGCATTTTCATATTATTGTGCACTATTTTCATAGGCTCAGGCTTCCATAAAAAACATGTGCATTCAACTATACCCAGCAGAAATAAAATTATTAATACTTTCTTACTGCATTCCAATTTTACTTTTTTCCTGTCTTCCTCTGCTAAAGGAGCCAAAATGTGTATTTCCCCACACTATCACAGGAAACAAAACAAGGGAATTCCACCTAAATTGAGGGATGTCAAATTCCCAGGCATCGCCAAGCAGGATGTCAAAGGTCATGCCCCATATCTGGCCAGCCCAAAATACTATTAATATATTTATAGACAGCATGAGTAATCACAAATCCAAAAGCTTTAGCCTGATGAAAGATAAAAGGGGCATTAAAAATTAAGTTTTCAAAAAAAAAAAATGAAAAAAATTTTTAAAATTAAGTTTTCCTAATTTTTCTTAAGCCTACGTGGATATGCTGTCCCAGTAACATTCGGGTTCATTTGCACAATAAACATGATCTAACAAGTCATTATGCTCTAATCAGCAGCCCTTGATGTGATGTGCCTTGTGCAGGTCTGCAGGAAGGTGGCTGTTAACTTGTTTCGGCCAGAGTAACAAAATAGCAACCTGAGGGAACAGGGACACATTCCCTGGAGAAGTGGGCTTTTCTGCAAAAAGCCCATCACAAACCTTAAGGTTTAATAAAAGTCAATGTCATTTTAAGTGAGTCTCAGCAAGCCACACAGAAACAAGCTTCATAAGGGCACATGACTAAGTGGGAAGGGGATGTCTTCATTTCAAATCCCTGGAGTGTAGTCACAGAGTTAAGGATCACAGACAATTCTGTCTTGAAAAGAATTCCTCTGATGTATTACCCTAGATTCTGAAGTGTTTTCAGTTCTCATTTTATCTCTCTGACTTAGTTACTTCTTCCTCCCAATACCCTTTAAAACGAATTTTCTGAAACAAAAATGGGAGGGGGGGTGTAAATGAGGCTTAATTGGAGGCCTCCAAGTTGTCAATCATGACAGAATTGATGACTTCCATGGATAAAAGTGTTTTCCTTTTCCCTTCTTGCTATAAACACAGGAGGAAGTCATGGTTAGTCTAAGAAACACAACCATCAACAGCTTGACTTTGATTAACATGTGCCCGTATTTTCATCACAAGGGAAATTATTAAGTAGGTTAAGCATTTTACATAATCCAAGATCATTTACATTGTTCAATGAGATCACAGGGTGCAATAGTTATTTTAATTTTTTTCTTAGAAATATAATGTATAAGGCATATAATCAAATTAGGTAATAAATTGAGAAACTGATTGACTTCAAACATACACCCTCCAATTATTTGAGAAAGGAGAAATTCATCATAAATTATGGGCTTCATCTGTATTGATATATTCCCTTCATTTTATTCCACATCCCCCATATTCTCTACCCCTAGTTCAAAATAAAGCAATCACACTAAAGAATGCAATGGCACAAACTTTAACATTCAAACTGTTACAGGAAAGGGGTCCCCGTCCAGACCCCCAAGTGACGGTTCTTGGATGTCACACAAGAAACAATTCTGGGCAAGTTCCTAGAGTAAAGTGAAAGCAAGTTTATTAGGAAAGTAAAGTAATAAAAGAATGGCTACTCCATGGACAAAGCAGCCCTTAGGGCTGCTGGTTGCCCATTTTTATGGTTATTTCTTGATGATATGCTAAACAAGGGGTAGATTATTCATGCCTCCCTTTTTTAGACCATATAGGGTTTGTAAACTGCCATGGGGCTGGTGGGAGTGTAGCAGTTAAGACAACCAGAGGTCACTCTTGTGGCCATCTTGGTTTTGGTGAGTTTTAACCGGCTTCTTTACTCCAACCTGTTTAATCAGCAAGGTCTTTATGATCTGTATCTTGTGCTGACCTCCTATCTCATTCTGTGACTTAGAATACCTTAACCATCTGGGAATGCAGCCCAGTAGGTCTCAGCCTCATTTTACTCAGCTCCTATTCAAAATGGAGTTGTTCTGGTTCACACATCTCTGACAAAACTACTTTTTTTAAAGGTTTGAATATCAATTAAGCTGAACAGATTAAGAATATTTATTTCTGTAGGCCGGGTGCAGTGGCTTACGCCTGTAATCTCAGCACTTTGGGAGGCCGAGGTGGGCGGATCGCGAAGACAGGAGATCGAGGCCATCCTGGCTAACACGGTGAAACCCCATCTCTACTAAAAATATAAAACATTAGCCAGGATGGTGGCACGCACATCTATAGTCCCAGCTACTCAGGAGGCTGAGGCAGAAGAATCGCTTGAACCCGGGAGGTAGATGTTGCAGTGAGCAGATACCTCGTCACTGCACTCCAAGCTGGCAACAAAGCAAGATTGACCCTCAAAAAAAAAAAAAGGATATTTATTCCTGAATTAGACACCACAGGGAGAACTGCAGGCTAAAAAAAAGATCACAAAGAAGGGCAGTGACACCCTGAGGGTCCACTCCTCAAGCACAGGGACAGGCCCAAATGCTGAAGAACAGGCAGGTAATTCTTGAAGGCTGTGACAATCATGCTTTTTAAATTTTTTTATTTTAATAATCTGGATTCTGCTTTTTGTTTGTTTGTTTTTTGAGAAGCAGTCTCAATCTATCACCCAGGCTAGAGTGCAGTGGCGTGATCTTGGCTCACTACTTCAAGCAATTCTGTCTCAGCCTCCCATAGCAGGGACCAGAGGCTTGCCCAGCTAATTTTCGTATTTTTAGTAGAGACTGGGTTTCACCATATTGGCCAGGCTGGTCTCGAACTCCTGACCTCAAGTGATCCACCACCTCTGCCTCCCAAAGTGCTGGAGTTACAGGTATGAGTCACCACGCCCAGTCTAGTTTTTTGGTTTCTGTTTGTTTGAGACAGAGGTGTCGCTCTGTCACCCAGGCTGGAGTACAGTGGCTCTATGCAACCACTACAAAGTGCTCACTGCAACCTCCACCTCCCAGGTTGAAGCAACTCTCCTGCCTCAGCTTCCTGAGTAGCTGGGACTACAGGTGCGTGCCACCACACCCAGGTAATTTTTCGTATTTTTAATAGAGGTGAGGTTTCACTTCACTGTGTTAGCCAGGATGGTCTTGATCTCCTGATCTCATGATCTGGCCACCCTGGCCTCCCAAACTGCTAGGATTACAGGCATGAGCCACCATGCCCGGCCTGGTTTTTGTTTTTTTAAGAGACAAGGTACCGGTGTGTTGCCCAGCTTGGCCTTGAACTCCTGGGCTCAAAGGATCCTCTGGCCTCAGCCTAGAGAACAGCCAAGGCTATAGGCACACACCACTCTCTCTGCCTGGCTTAGCTGGACTCTGCTTTCTCTTTATTTATGAAAAGTACAATTTAGGTGTAGCTCAGAACATTGAAAGTATCAAAATGGCATTTCAAGAAATATAAAGCACTTTAAAGAAACATCCAGGGCCGGGCGTGGTGGCTCATGCCTGTAATCCAAGCACTTTGGAGGCCAAGGTGGGCGGATCACCTGAGGTCGGGAGTTCAAGACCAGCCTGACCAACATGGTGAAACCCCGTCTTTAAAAAAAAAAAAAGAAATATCCAGAATTACTGGAATATAATACCCTAGGAGAACAACCACAAAGCACAGAGGTCACAGCAGGGAAAATATCCACTCCAAAACCAGAAAAGATATCAGTAACATCAAAACACAACTAATTACAGGTATCTTTAACCCTGATAATTTTCCTTAGTATTTATCTTTTTTAATTATACCAAATACTTCAAGAGAAAAAAAGAAAACAGTAAAATTTTGATGATTTCTAAAATGTAGTTGTCACCTAAGTGTTTAAAAAGTGTTTTATCATAACCAGAAAGCTTTCATGTTAATACAAATGCATGACATATATACATATAAATATACATTTATAATATAATTTATTATAAATAAATCCATTTCCTACAAAATTCATTCTCTCACCAGTGTCACAAATCGCACAAACTGCTCCAGGCACACCAGTAACAGAAGACACTGAGTATAGGAATCTTTCAAATTCAACGTATGTAAATGTCATAATGGGCCACTAAAGAGAAAATTAAATCCTAAAAGGTTGAAGGAGACAGACCAATTCAGACACAGATTACAGAACTCTCAGGGTAGGATGATCCACAGGAAGCTTTCCCATTCATCACATGTAAATTTCATGATGGCCTACATACCTACCCATCCAGAGAGAAAAATTTCCAATGCAACCAGCTTGGTGCCAAGTACACAAACAACCCCAGTTGATATTTACAAGTTTTGCAAGTTCCCCTCTCCTCCCTCCCCCCTCCCCGCTTAGGAGGCAGCCCTGCAGAGAGTTCTGCTACAAACAGATGAGGTAACTATAACTCAAGATAGCCGGCTTTCTCCTATATTCAAATCACAGCATAGTATGACAGCAGGCTGAAACCTACTGATATGACAAATTGGTGATTTTTTTTTTTTTTTTTTTTTTGAGACTGAGTCTCCCTCTGTCACCCACGCTGAAGTGTGGTGACGTGATCTCAACTCACTGCAACCTCCACCTCTCAGGTTCAAGCAATACTTCTCCCCTCAGACTCCCAAGTAGCTGGGATTACAGGGGCCTGCCAACACAGCTGGCTAATTTTTGGAGTTTCGCCATGTTGCCCAGGCTGGTCTCAAATTCCTGACCTCAGATTATCTACCCGCCTAGGCGTCCCAACGTACTGGGACTACAGAGGTGATCCACCATGCTGGCCCAAATTGATGATTCTGCAAATTAAACCTCACAGCTCATGAAGCCACATCATCTCTGACACAAAATTATGGTGACTGAACATACTTATCTTGATGTTACCTATGCAACCCTACCCTGAAGGATAGAGAAGAGAAAAAAACTTTTTCATGTCAATATAGAACAATTAAATCCACATTGTGACTGTCACTGCCTCAGAATCCGCCAAAATAAGAGCTTCTGGCTAAACCATATGCAAACCATTTCCTTTGACCTTGCTTCCAAGCAACCAAAATGTCTCAAGTATTTGACGTGTACTTGTATGGACCACTCCCAAATGTTTATGTGGTTATTTTGTTTTCAAGTTTTGAAGGACACAATATTTATGAGCCTGGGAATTAGGTGTTCAATTATAATTTCTCTCTCCAAACTAAATTTGAAATCTAAATGCATTTCTTCCCCCTGAGGCCCGACCCCCCAAGACAGAGTCTCTCTCTGTCACCTAAACCGGAGTGCAAAGGCGCGATCTCGGCTCACTGCAACCTCCCACTACTAGGTTCAAGCGATTCTCCTGCCTTAGCCTCCTGAGTAGCTAGGATTA
>NW_016107460.1:1128976-1132373 GCF_001604975.1 Cebus imitator | reverse complement strand
GGGTTTCACCATGTTGGCCAGGCTGGTATTAAACTCTTGACCTAATGATCTGCCCGCCTGGGCCTCCCAAAGTGCTGAGATTGCAGGCGTGAGCCAGTGCCCAGCCTCTCAAAGCATTTCTTTTCAGATACAGAATGCAGGGTACCTTTTCACTCTCACCCTTGCCACCACTGCAAAGATGAAGACCCTCGCATTCTGTGCTGGGGATTCCTCACTCAAAGAGGGGTTTTCCCTCAGCCACTTGCACAGCAGGCTTCTGAGCGTGGTAGGCTTCTGAGCGTGGTAGGCTTCTGAGCATGGTACCAGCAGAGGAAAGACACTAATTTTTTCATTAAAAAAGGAAAACCAGTATGAAAGGAGAGGGCAGAAATACTGAGGAGACAAAGCCCAGTGCCTCCAGGCCTCAGCTAACTCTTCAGAATGCCAAGCCACTGAAGAAATCTTTATCTTCCCACATAATCCAAATGTGGATTAGCCAGAAGCTCTTATTTTGGCAGATTCTTGAGGCAGTGACAGTCGCAATGTGGATTTAATTGTTCTATATTGACATGAAAAAGGTTTTTTCTCTTCTCATTTTTTCTTTTCTCTTCCTCCTTTCCTCATTAGGCCCGAATAAGACTTACAGGATTAATCATGCACTTTGGCTTTTTTACTGCAGTTACGAAATGCAACCACTGAGTTTCTCTCCCTTTCCTGATGCCAGGTTCACTTAGCTACTCTCACATTTTTAACTAAGCAAATTCAGCCCCTCACCAGTATGTACTTTGTAAGTGCTCACCAGTACTTACAAAGGCAGTACTCTCAACACCTTCAACATGGGAGAACCATAGTTGTAAACAGAAACACATCCTTTTCCCCTCAACTTGGATGCTTTATCGTATCTCTAACATAGAGATATGGTAATACAGAGATTCCCAAAACCATGACTTATTTTCCAGATTGTGAGGAACAGCAATTGAGAAAAACTGCTTATCCAAGAAATATATTTTATCAAACACAAAAGAACAAAAGGATACAAGGGAAATCTTCCTTTCCACCCTCTTTCTCATCACAGGTTCGCTTTAACCAGGTAAGATGGGTAGCAGCTCCACAGCTGTTAAGTTATATATGGGATATATAATTAGGACCAGCTTTGTAACTGCAATTGCACAAGGAATGAATGACATTGTTTTAAGACAAATACTATCTAGGAAGAAAATACATCAAGGCAGAAAAAGATTTTCTCTTTAGGTCTCAAAGATCTGTACAGAGACACTAGAACCAAGTCACACTGAAAAAGTTGGCAGTGTGGAAATTTCTGTGTGGCTGGCCAGAGATGTATAAAAGATAGAGTGGGACTTGTTGGAGATAACAGCAATTCCCAGATGAGGGGTGCTGCAGTGCAGACCAAGGGGCCACAACACTTTAGAGGTGGTACTGGCCTCTGAGAAGACAGAGGTCTCTAAGAATTAAAGAACTCATATGACTCAAGGTCAGCAGAGATAGGCTACCTTGGAAGAAATGATCTACCTCCCCTCCCTAAGGGAGATAAGACCCTACTACATTTCTTCCCTTCAAAATTAGAACCAAGATGAGAAAAGAGTTGAAGGATGAAGATGTTTTATATAATACCTTTACTTACAGAAATGAAAAGACCAAAGATAAGCTGTTAATTCTGAACGTCACTGGATCTACAAACATCAATAGTGGTCGGCAGGACATGGGAGCTCACACCAGTAATTCCAACACATTGAGAGGCCAAGGTGGGCAGATCACTTGAAGTCAGGAGTTTGAGACCAGCCTGGTCAACGTGATGAAACCTCGTCTCTACTAAAAATACAAAAATTAGCCAGGCATGGTGTGCCTGTAATTCTAGCTACTTGCGAGGCTGAGGCAGGAGAATTGCTTGATACTGAGAGACAGAGGTTGCAGCGAGCTGAGGTTGAACCACTGCATTCCAGCCTGGGTGACAGAGTGAGACTCCATCTCAAAAACAAAAAAACAAAAAACAAAAAAATTAGGCTGGTCAATTCCATATCATTTCCTAGTTGGTTTTGACTAGTTTTCCCTGGCATCATTAACAATCATGCAAGGGTGAGATCCTGGTATGCTTTGAAAGCTATTTTTTCCACATGGAAGGTAACTTAGACATTTAATAAAACCTCATGGTAGTGGGCTTTTTCATTTGCTTTAACTGTCTCCCATGACTGAGCAGCAGTGTATCTTTTAAATAAAATGTTTGCTTCTACAGGGACAAACATATTAGTAAAATAGCTTTCGGCATTTTTTTTTTAAGGCAGAGTCTGACTGTCACCTAGGCTGGAGTGCAGCGGCGCAATCTCAGCTCACTGCAGCCTCCACCTCATGGGTTCAAGGCATTCTCATGCCTTAGCCTTCCGAGTAGCTGAGGCCACAGGTGTGCACCACCACAACTGTTTTTTGTATTTTTAGCAGTGACAGGATTTCACCATATTGGCCAGGCCAACTCCTGGCTTCCAGTGATCCACTCACCTCAACCTCTCAAAGTGCTGGGATTACAGGTGTGAGCCACCGCGCCCAGACAGCTTTCCTCAACACTTGTTATTTCTAAATGGCTGATGAGTTTTAATTAATCTGTATCTGTGCCTTCTGATGTGCCACAATGCCATTTTTACTGCATAAACCTTTTGGTTCAACATGAGCTAGTCAGACTCACTCCAAGTACACTTTACACTGGAATACATTCAGTCTTGTTGGCCTGCATGGTGTCAATTTTGGGTTTGGCCTAAATTTAACCTCTTCTGGATCTACTGAAATACCCCATATTATAATCTTCATTCTTGCACTTGGGTTGGTGGGAAGAGAAACATTACAATGAGAAAGCTATCAAGAATATCTAATATTTAGCTCGTGCAATATTAGAACTGATAGTTACATTTTGAAGTATCTTTTCAAGCCAATATAACCTTCCAATTGCCTTACGTATATTTTGAAATTCCTGACTTCAGAATTTCTCATTTTTCAAAAAAACAAGAATAATATTTAATAGTAATCTATCTTCCTTTGAATCACTCTGTTACCAGGACACTGGACCTCATTGAAGTTAATTTTAAAGAACAGATGAAGCAAAAAGCTAAATACATTGTGAATGCCAACTATTCACATTAAGTCAACTACATAATCGGTTCTATGTATAACCAAATTCCGTATGTTAGTTTCAAAATTGTCTATAGTACACTGGCTTTAAATTGCATCCCATAGGTCTCCATATTTACACAAGTGTGTTCCTAAGAAGTCACATTTTAAAATGTTTTTAATGTAATCATATTTTCATTTCTTATTTTGCAAAAGCAAAGATATCATTTCATAAGTTTGATCTATAAGAAAACATTATTTTCATATGTCCTTCCTACCTAGACTTTTTTTTTTTTTTTTTTTT
>NW_016107460.1:1122966-1128196 GCF_001604975.1 Cebus imitator | reverse complement strand
TTCCAACTTTGCTGAATGGCTGAAAATATTCACGGCGAAATTGTAAGGGAACAATCTCTCATCCCATTTTCTTTCTCTTTTTTCTTTTTTTTTTTTGAGATGAAAGTCTTGCTCTGTTGCTCAGGCTGGACTGCAGTGGCGTGATCTCGGCTAACCACAACCTCTGCCCCACAAGTTCAAGCGATTCTCCTGCCTCAGCCTCCCAAGTAGCCAGAACTACAAATGAGCGCCACCACACCGGATTAATTTTTGTATGTTTAAAAGAGATGGGGTTTCGCCACATTGGCCAGGTTGGTTTCTAACTTCTGATCTCAAATGATCCGCCCACCTTAGCCTCTCAAAGTGCTGGGATTATAGGCGTGTGCCACTGTGCCAGGCCCATTCTCCCATTCTCAATGCCTGGTTCACTGGCCAATACAGAACTTCATTTTTCTCTAAGACACGTAACTCTTCCCACTGTGTATCACAGTTATTTACATGTCACATCTAGTCTTCCTACTGAATCTATGTTTTGAGTCATTGCTACCACTCAAAAGCACCTAGCACATTTTGTACACAGTAATAAATCAACAAATAAATGGAAAAAAAAAAAAGTACTTTGACAATCTGTTGAAAATAAAATAATCACTGTTCTTTAGTTATACTACTTCTTAAACTATTCTCACATGATACAGATTGTGATACTCTCAACACACAGGAAGCTGAAATATAAGACTTATGTTTCAAAAAAGAATTTTTTTCCTAATGTTATTTACAATATAACTGAGAAGCCAAGACATGAATATGCTAAAGTTAAATTATATATAATACACAGCAGCATGAATTAAAAGATTATAAGATATTCACTCGGAGGGCAAAAATTCCTCTGGGCAAGAGCCAAGATTGGAAGTTGGTGAACTGACTTGAACCTTGCAGACTGAGCAAGATCTGCAAAATTTTGGGGCAAAGATGATCTAAGCTCTGGGGACAGGATGGTCTAGGCCTGAAATACTAAAAGCTAAACCAGGGGAATGGTTAGAGGGTGGGAACTTAAAGTCTCAGCAGACCCCGAGAAAGATGAGTTAACAGACTTGGGAACACTAAACACCAGGAGAGTGCTTAAGAGGACATCAAGGTTTGAGAACTAGGGAAAGAGCTAACTAGACCATTAACCCAACTGGGGACCTCGAGATGAGCCATCTGAGGGCAGGGGGAAATACAATATGTTTGGTTTTAGACATACTGGATTTGAAGCAAAAGTGGGACATCCACAACCTTAAGGTAATTGGACACACAAGGCAACAGAGGAGTAAGTTACTTAGGAAAAGACCAGAGAAGAAGTCCATAACTAGTCCTGAGCTATATTTATGATTGAGGATAGGAGAAGGAAAAATAAGTGAATCAACTGAAGAAGCCAGATGACAAAAGGACCAGGGTAGTACACTGTAATGAAATCCAAGATAAGAAAGGATTTCTCAAAGCAAAGTTAAGAAAAGGAAGACTTAGACACACACACACCCAACTCCCATAAAGAGTGCAGCTTTAGTGATCGTCTGAGCAAAAACAATTACAAAAAACAGAGGGTTACAGAGGCTACTTCCCTGCATAGTTCTCCCTCAACTTTTTTTCCTGTAATGAACATGGCTTGAAATAAAGGACACATTTTTAATTTATGCCCTTATTAAAGTAATACATGAAGGTGAAAATTCACTAAATGATATGATAAGGAGCTGCAGATTTACCATTTCAGTTGTGTTAGGCTTAATGTCAAAACTAAATTGCTTTTTTCTTTTTCGCTTTTATCAAAACTATACAAAAATGGTAAAAGGAAAAAAAAAAAGTAGCCCAAATGCCTGCCAAGTGGCAAGAATAAGTCAACCCAAGACTCAATTATTTGCAGTGCTTAACCTACTAAGTTGATAAGCCACAGGCAGACTGAGTGGAGTAAACTAGGATGCTAATGAAAAAAGAAAGTTTTTAAAAAGCTTGAACCACATAAAATAACCAACGTACAAAAATGTATTTTTCAAGTTTCATATGTTCCTTATAGACTACAGATATCAAGTAGTAATATCTACAAAGAATTTCTGTGCCACTGACTTGATTTTTGTTTATCCTCATCAGCAACTGGCAAAGAGGAAGATGTCTTCCACACTTAGAGTATTTGTACACAGTATATCCCTTAGGCACCAAAATAAACACTTGTTCAAGTGCATGTGGTCTACTCTGTTTCACAACTGAGGAACACCACCAGAAGCATCAGAATTCTGTACGCACCAAGAAAAGGTGGAAGGTTATATGACCCCAGGGAGATCCTGGGGGGTTTAGCGAGTCTCTTCAAGTTGCTGCTACAAAGGCAAAGGCAAATCTTGAACTGCAGGGAAGCAGACAAACTCCCACACAATCGAAAACTCTGCTTTCCCCATTCACTATGTGGTATTTACGCTACCCTTCCAAGAGGAAGCCCCAAAGCTACAGCACACATAGGCCAAAAAATGGCTGGGTAAATTCCCATGATGCCAGAGAACTGGGTAGTTTCCAAGGGCCGAGTGTTCCAGAAAAATGCAAATCATTCAGGCTTCCCCAAAGAAATTCCAGCCAAACACAGCTGCTATCTTAGAAAGTCTAATACAAAACTGCAGTTTAGATGCTTGGATGAAAGGGCTAGAAGCACAGGACAGGTAACATGTTTACAGTCTACAAGGATTCTAACTCACCACTGAATATTCTTCTCCCTCATCCCCATTTCATATCGCCTCTGAGAAGATTCCCTATGTGTGCAGAGCATGAAATCCATCAATACCTGTGTTTGCCGCCGATGTGATACTTTTCAGCAATTCTGGGGTCTTGAAGACCTTTAACTTCTTTCAAATTTACAGTTAAATTTGAGAATTAAAATGCTTGATTTTCAGTAATCAAGTGTTTGTCATAAAAATAAAAATTAAAAAAAAAAATGAGCCTGGCTCCCACCTGTAATCTCAAGTACTCTATACTCGGGAGGCTGAGGCAGGAGGATCACTTAAGCCCAGGGCAGGCAGACGCTGCAGTGAGCTGAGATCAAGCCACTGCACTCTTACCTGGATAAGACAGTGAGACCCTCTCTCAGAAAAACAACAACAGAAACAGTATCATTCAAAAACAGTGGCCAATCTTCTCAGCCCTCCCCGGAACCGAGCACTTGCCACAAAACCATGTATAAAAAGTAAAGTTCTTGGAAATCCTAAATAAAGTATTCTGATTTGGCATCTATCTTGGAATTTCTGAACAAAATGTTTCAGCTGAGACACATTCAGGTAACTTTCAGCCTTTAATAAGACGCTACATTTAGCTGCATAACCCCCTCACCCATTTTGAATTATTTCTTCATTCTCATTTCCCCAAATGCATATAAAGGATTATCAAGGCTTTCTTTAAGGTAATTTCAGTGACAATCCAGAAGTGGGAAAGATGGCTCAGATCCTCTAACCACTCAATCTCACCAAGAGTGTCTTAAGTCAAATGTGACCATGCAACAAAAAAAGCAGCCATCTTTCTAACAGGATCTCTGTGGCTGGTTAAATTACTCACCTACAGATTATACCCAAATTACAGAATATTTATTTTAAAATAAAAGAAAATCCACTGTCAGTTCCTAGGCCAAATATAAGAAATGTCACTCCAAATTAAAAATTTATCTTAAAGATAAAAAGCTTTGGAACCAGGCACTGCGACTTTGGGAGGCCAAGGCGGGTAGATCATGAGGTCAGGAGTTCGAGACCATCCTGGCCAACATGGTGAAACCCTGTCTCTACTAAAAATTAAAAACTTAGCTAAGTGTAGTGGCACTCGCCTGTAGTCCCAGCTAGTCGGGAAGCTGAGGCAGGAGAATCACTTTAACTGGGGAGGCCGGGGTTGCAGTGAGCCAAGATCACGCTACTGCACTCTAGCCTGGGCGACAGAGGGAGACTCTGTCTCAGAAAAAAAAAAAAAAAAAAAAAAAATAGTGGTATGGTCAAAGTCATTCTTTTAACCTAAACAGTGTTCCAAATAATATCAAAACAAAAGAGTCAACTCAAAACTGCCATTTATTTTAAAATTCGGAGTTCACAATACCGCTTCCCAAGTTTTAGAAGGCTTTCTATGTGAGAAAACAGGTCATGGAAATGAAGTTTCACTATTTATAAATACTGCACTAGATTCAGAAGATCCCGGGTTTTCCAAAAGCCTTAGTTTCCACCTTGGGTGTGACTTTATGGCAATTCTGGCCAATATTAAAACAAGTGTAAGACATTTAACATATCATCCCCATAAACACAAAATGCATATCCTTCAAATATAACCAGCACTTAACTATCTAAAGAATGATGTTAAAAGTTTCTGAATTCATTAACAGCTTCCTAACTAGTTTGTCCTATGCAAATGACTCAAACTTTCAGGCAGGCCCCAGGAAGTAGCACACAAGAAACTATTTAAGATTCAGTCTAATTCCCAGTAGTAAATCACAGGAAATATTTTGTTCCAAAGCAACTTCTCCTCGGTCCTAAAACAGGTAAGTTTTGGTTGATTTGCATTTAAAAACTGGATTTAAGTTAAAAGTCATAAGAAAATTTCTCTTTTATGAATCTTAGAACAGTAATCTTTCAGATCTGAGAGTGAAACTTGGTTTTAACAAGTAACTCGTTTTTATGAAACTCTAACCAGAAGACTAGTTATGAGTTAGAACAGCTCAGGCTGTTTCTTTTCTTCTTAAAATACTCTTTTACTCAAACTGAAAAACCACTTGCTGTAATCCGACTTAAATCAACCGACAGTACACCTGAAACATTTACTCATTTGAGAAAGGCAGCCTGATCCAGAGCAAAGCCCCATCAGGCTCCCACTGGGAGCTGCCCGCCGGCCTCCAATTCCAGACAGTTAGTCCTTAACAGGTCTCCTAGCTCTGGCAATTTAAAAAAACAAAAATGAAAAAACAAAAAAACTAAATTATTCTCCCATTTTTTTAAAAAAATGAGAACAAGAACCTGATAAAATGGTTGCAAAGATGATTTAACATCAGAATCTATTTTTTAAAAACAAATCTTAAAAAGTGTAAGGTATATTCCTAGTTTAAGACTAACACTCTGACAATGCCATTTGAGAGGCAAAACTAAAAATACACCAAACACTGCCTTTATCTTTAAAGAAAGGCACTCCAGCAAGTTGAAGTAGGTTGTATCCATTTCCAAGGACTAAAGAATGGTGTAGGTATACACTGTACTTTGAATGCAAAAAA
>NW_016107460.1:1104853-1122910 GCF_001604975.1 Cebus imitator | reverse complement strand
GGCTAATACTCTGTAACAGCTAAAATAGAATTGATAGATGAGCAAGTAAGTCAAGTACTTAAATTCAAATATTAAGTAAAACAAGACTTGGCAGACAATTTCGATTTTGCGACTTAAAAGAATATACGCCGAGCTTAAAGGTAAGAAGGCACTTTACCTTTTTCAAACACTTGGTAAAATTGCATGTAATGCCTGGTAATGAAGCGATAAGTGATACCTTTACTCTAAAACACACTTTGGAAAAAATAAAATGCATCTTGAACTCCTCCAGGAACTTCAATATGGTGTGAGTAACTTAACCTTTTTGATACGCATTAACCACAGGGATGACACTGTATGTAAAATAACCCTGGTTTAACAAGTGCGCAGCAAACACCAATCTTTATTATGCTATACAGTCGATAAAAGAGGCGAGGAAAGTTTGTTTAAAAAGGTGTTTAGCTCGGCCGGGCGCAGTGGCTCACGCCTGTTATCCCCGGCACTTTGGGAGGCCGAGGTGGGCAGATCACGAAGTCAGGAGATCGAGACCATCCTGGTCAACATTGTTAAACGCCGTCTCTACTAAAAATACAAAAATTAGCTGGGCGTGGTGGTTCGTGCCTGTAATCCCGGCTACTCTGAAGGCTGAGGCAGAGAATCGCTTGAACCAGGGAGTCGGAGGTTGCAGTGAGCCGAGATCGCGCCACTGCACTCCAGCCTGGCGACAGCGAGACTCCGTCTCAAAAAACAGTGTTTACTCAACTAGTCAGCCTTTACAGCAATTCCGCCACCGGTGAGAGTGAGAAACTGTCAGCTTGGGGAGGCCCCGCGGCGACTGGACCTCGCCCCAGGGAAGCCTCCCAGTACCTAGCCGAGGCCCTCCTCGGAGTCGGGAAGTGCCTGCTCCCATGCTGAAGTGTCTCCTGGCCACGTTCTGAAAGGCAAAAATCCTCCTTCGAGGCTCCGCTCCCTCAACGCGCACCGCCACTCGGACTCCGCCAAAACACAGGTCGCAAAGTCCCCCGCCTGGCCCCCCGCGCCCCCATCTGGACCTCCACGCTCAAGAATAGGGTAGCAAGGCAGGAAAAGACCCACACATCCCAGCCCCCGGAACCCCAGGGCAGCCTCTGTGTTTCTAACTAAAAGCCTCGTACCAGGGGCAAGACCAGATTCGGGCGCTTCCCCACTGGAGAGGCGCGGGCCCCACGGCGCCCGGCCCGGACGCGCTGGCCCTTTAAAGGCGCTAGCTTCCTGCGCCCAGAGCCCCTCCCTCGTCACCGCCCGCGCCCGCCCCCGCCGAGGGTCACACTTGAACTTTAGCTCGCCCCGCGCGGCCGGGCGCCGGCGCTCCGCAGGCGGTGGCCGCCCCTTCGCACGTGTCGGAGGCGCCACCTCGGGATCGGGACGCCCGGCCCCCTGAACTCGAGGCCACTCCGGAGAAAACCAAAACAAAGCAAAATGCGCACCGCCTCCAGAAACTGCCTGGCCGGCCATACACCGTCCCCAGCCGGTCGCGCTCTGCCTGTCCCCTCCACCTGCAGCCCGGTCCCGGGGCAGGGAGGCTCCGGGGACCCTTGCCGCGCCCTCCCCCGCCGCGCCCGGCGGAAACAGCTCCGCGGCGCGGCAGGAGAGGACCCGCCCTCGCCCCGCGAAGGTCCAGGAGGGAAGGGGCAGCCGAAGCAGTCAGCGCGGGCCGTGGGGGTGCCGCTCCCAGCGAACCCCTTTCTCCTTTCACTGGAAAACTTTTCGGCCGCTCTGACGTCCACTTCTTGACGCATGTTCTTTACTTAGTTCCCCAACGAGCCCCTTTCCGCGACCCACGCGGATTCTGACTGACGCGCGCGCACACCTACTGCGGTCCCGGACCCATCCGGGCGAGCCCACCGCGACCACCAATTCTCGCCCGCCCTCCTGGGCACGCGCTGCCCTCCTGCCCCGCACCCTTGGGCCGGGCAAACCTGCACAGCTGCGCCCTCGCCTGCCCCACCGCGCCCCCAAGGTCCGGCCGCGCGCCGAGGCCGCTCACCTTCCAGCCCGCGGAGCTGTTGCTGTCACCCTTATCCTTAAAGTAGGGCACGCTCTTGACCATCCACTCGTAGATCTGCGACAGCGTGAGCCGCTTCTCCGCCGAACTCTCGATGGCCTTCGTGATGAGGTCGGCGTAGGACAGGTTGCCCCACGCGTTGCGGCGGGACGAGCTGCTCTTGCGCGGCTGTCCCGCGAGCGGCCCGGCGGCGGCGGGGGGCACCGGTGGGTGCTGCGGCAGCGGCCCGGGCGGCGGGGGCTGCGGCGGCGCTGGGTGCAGGCAGCCCGCCTCTGGGCCCTGGAAGTCCCCGCACAGTCCCCCGGCAGCGGCCACGGCAGCCGCCGCCACCGCCGCCGCCACGGAGCCGGGCGCCTGCGGGAAGTCCTCGTTCTCCTCCAGCAGGCTCAGGTTGCTCATGAAGTCAGCGCTGACAGCGGCCGCCGAGGCCGAGGGCAGGCCCGCCGCGGCGTCGGGGTTGGCAGCCGCGCCGCCCGACGGCGCCGGGCTGGAGGTGGCCGAATTGGACTGGCTAAACTCCGGCCTGGGCAGCGGCCAGGTGCACGAGCGCGGCCGGGGCAGCGGCTCGAAGTCCGGGTCGATCTCCACCACCTGGGGCGCTTCGGCCATGGTGACCCCCGCCCCTCCCCCAGCCGCGGGAGAGCCAAGAGGGGAAGAGCGCAGCACTGGGGGCGGAGGGAGAGGGGGCGCGAAGAGACGGTCCGAGATTTGGGGGGACGAGGCCGGTGCGGCGAGCGGACGGAAACTGGGAGGAAGGCGCGGCGGAGTGCAAGCGCGAGCCCAGAACTTAACTTCGCGGGGCCATCCACATCGAGGCTCCTCGGGGTCCGCCTCACGGACTGGACGGCGGGCCAGAGCCGCCGAGCCGGGGCAGAGCCTGGGCCGCGCTCCCGCTGACAGAGCCGCGGACTGAAGGACGGACGGACGCCGCGGGCCGCTCGCTTTGCCCGGCGGCGCGCCCGCTGCGCTGCTGCCTGTTGAATGTGGCGGCGGCGGCGGCGGCTGCAGCAACTACGAGGCCGCCCGACTTACGGGATCTGCCGCCGCCCCCCGCCCGCGGCGGCGCGCGCGCCGGCCCGCCCCTGACCGACAGCTCACGCAGCCAATGGGCACGCGGCGCCGCCGCCCGGGCAGCCAGTGGGCTCCGGGCTGGGCGGGGCCCGGTTTTCCACCGGGAGGCGGCAGTGGGCTGGTGGGGGTAGTGGGGTGTTTTTCTCTTTCTCACACCTTTTTTATTTTTTTGGATCTCTATTATGTTCTGGTAATTCTCGAGTGTTTCTGTGATTCTCTCGCCTTCTCAGTGTTTTGATTGCTAGGAAGCAAACCAGCGTGGAGGTGGCGGCGACACTTTGTTTACTACGGAGCTGCAGAACCGAGTACTCGGGAAGCCCGGGTGGGACTAGGCGCTCGCTGCGCCCTGACCTCGGCTGCGGCCCGAGTCCGGCGAGCGGGCAGGGCCGGGTGCCTGGGGCCTGGGGCGCGGGGTGGACGGGCGGAGGCGGCCGCGCGGAATTCTACTCAATAGCTGGCTCCTGGCTCCACCCACGATGTCTTTGCTGAGCAACGTGGGGAGTCGGTGGGTTTTGTTTTGGTTTAATGTTTTCTTTCGCTGCGATCTGTCAAGTCCTCCGGCCACCGCACGGGCGGCACACGCCCCCCGCCCCAGGCGCCGCGGCCCCCTGCGGTCGAGTCCCTGACTAGGGTGCATTCTCCGCGCCCCGAGACCCGCACCCACCTGTCTGCACCCCCGGGCTCAGCCTGTGCCTTTCTGTCTAGCTGGGGACGCGTCGCCCAGCCGAGCAGACCCCAGCCAGATTCACTGTATTCTTGACCTTTTTTAAAGGGCTAAACGTGAGGAACTGGGACTCCGGCGCCGGGAGGAGGTACTCCCGTCTCAAAGCACACACGGATCCAAAGGCACCCGCAACCGCCTGCCCTCCGTGGGAACTTCTTCCCCTGGGAGGGAACTTCCAGCTCCGTCCACTGAGTTCAGGGCCCGCAGCGAAGGGCTTAGGAACGCAGTTAGCGAGAACCAAGTCACTTTACTACCTACCCCTAATTAAATGTAACTGTTTGTTATTTTTTATTTACAACGGAAGTGATCGGGTGTTAAGTAAAAACGGCAGGGGAGCAGGGGATAGGACCAAAGCCTTGGGGCGCAGCCTGCCCCACCCCCAAGTTCTTGAGGCTACTTGCCGTGTGCATCAGTCAACCCCCCACCCACACCCCACCTTTCCTCATCTGGGCTGCAGGTCCTGGACATCCTGTCAAGGATCAGTGGGGCCAAAGGTAGGAAGATAATGGCCTTTGTGTCTCAGGGAGCAGAAGAAACAGTTTTCCCGTTTTGTGTTGTTATGCTTTCGCTTTTTTAGGAAGAATATGGAAGGCATTTCCTTTTAGAGGGATGGGACCACTTAGGATGGAAGATAGTAAGGTTTTTAATATCTTGTCCAAAAGGACAGCGTCCAACTCTTAAAGAAAAAAAAAAAAATCCCCTTTCTTTCTTACAGGTAATTCTGCAATAGAAAAAGTAGCATCTAGGCGGGGCGCGGTGGCTCACGTCTATAATCCCAGCACTTTGGGAGGCCGAGGCGGGTGGATCACGAGGTCAAGAGATCGAGACCATCCTGGTCAACATGGTGAAACCCCGTCTCTACTAAAAATACAAAAATTAGCTGGGCATGGTGGCGCGGGCCTGTAGTCCCAGCTACTCGGGAGGCTGAGGCAGGAGAATTTCTTGAACCCAGGAGGCGGAGGTTGCGGTGAGCCGAGATCGCTCCATTGCACTCCAGCCTGCGTAACAAGAGCGAAACTCCGTCTCAAAAAAAGAAAGAAAGAAAGAAAGAAATAGTAGCCTCTAGAGAAAATTAGTCTGTTGGACAAGAGATTTTTGAAAAAAAAATAAAAGAGAAGAAAATGGAAAAATTAGGCCTTTTAACTTTTTACAAAAGTTAAAAAGATTTAGAGAGAGATCTGTTTCTTCTTTTATATTCTTACTATCCTCTCTCGAGTCCGGGCCCCTGTTTCTTCATAATCCATTTATCACAACAGCTTCATACTGATACTAGGAATGGGTGGAGTGGGGAGCCTGAGCCGGATCGATTGGGGACCGGCGGAGACTGGTTCCCACCCTTGCCTAGTGGTCTCTTCACGTTTACTGTCAAATTTGGACAGTCTGGGCCTCCTCTACCAGCCGCTAGGGGACCTCAGTAACCCAGATGATGAGCTCCAAGGCAGGCCCCAAAGTACAGCTGTTGCTTCCCCCAACCTTTCCAATTACACTCCGCAGAAGCAGCCCCCGATCCAGACAGCCGCACCCTAAAAATAGGCGGTGCCCTAGTGGATCATTCTTGGCAAAGGAAGCCAGCTTCAAATGTGGCCTTGCCTTCATTTCTATTCCGGTTTTTCAGGGCGTCAATCAGAGAAGAATATTTATTTGGTTAAGGGAGTCTTCCTACAGACTTTCCCCAAATCCTTGAAATCTTTGAGGCTCTCCCGCCCAATTGTTTCTTCAAGTGTTATAGTTTGGTTTTATTTGGTCTTTTAAAAAAAAAAAAAAAATTGAAGTGGCAGGCACAGAGAACGTATAGCACCAATGTCCCTGACACATAGGTCCAAAAAATGTATATTGAAGGGTTTTTACAGCTAACTACCACACTGTTGTATCTAAATATCAATTTCCTGAACCCCAGGATGTTGGTGAATATGTGACTTGTTTCCAGTCTTGAGCTATCACAGGCTATTCTATAAGAAATAACCTTGCATAACTTCATTTCACATCTCTAAAAGTGTATCTACAGGAGGAATGTCCAGATATGGGAGTCACTGGGTCAGCAGGTATACCCGTGTATGATTTTGAAAGGCACAGCCAAATTGCCCTTTATCAGGGTTATATCAAGCTAAACTTTCTTTTCCATTAGCCCCACAGAATGTTAAACTTGAAAGTAAACTTGGAGATCACCTTGGTGACCCCCTTTAACTTAGAAAAAGAGAGGTACAAAGAGGCTGATTTGCCCAAGCTCACATAAGAGTGGTGATGCCAGGGCTGCAGCTCTAATTTCTCACTTTCCCATCAGTAACCTTCTCAACACACAGATGGAAAATTATAAATATCCTGTAATCCTACTATAGCTATAACCATTATAACTTTGTAGTGTATTTCCTTCCAGTCAACCCGCAGATCTTAGTAATAATAGATGAACTCCACTGAACCGAATAAAGGTTTGATTTCAAAGACCAAGTGGGCCGGTTGCAGTGGCTCATGCCTGTAATCCCAGCACCTTGGGACACTGAGGTGGGCAGATCATCTGAGGTCAGGAGTTCCAGATCAGCCTGGCCAACATGGTGAAACCCTGTCTCTACTAAAAATACAAAAATTAGCCTGGCATGGTGGCTAGTGCCTGTAATCCCAGCTGAGGCAGGAGAACTGCTTGAACCCCGTAGGCAGAGGTTTCACTGAGCCAAGATCTCACCTGTTGCTCCAGCCTGGGCGGCAGAGCAAGATTCTGTCTCAAAAAAATTAAAAAATAAAAGATTAAAAAAAAGACATAAAGCAATGATAGTGATAGATAATGAAAGAAGAGATTACAAGATAAGTGGTTTTTGTTTTTGTTTTTGTTTTTTGTCAAAAATGTAAACATTGCTCTCTCTGAAGGGAGACAAAGTATTTAGGTCATCCCTGGTTCTGCTTAAGAGAAAAAAGTTCTTTTCTCCTTCATTGTGTTTTGTGGTTGCAGCTTGCTTTGAAGGCTTTTTCTGCTGATTATCACTTAGTTGCTGCATGTGGCTGAACTGGGAAGAAAATGGGGAAGAAAAATGTCTCATGTCAGGTAAGCACAATTAAAATGAAAAAGGAAATTTATCTTTACAAAACTCTGTGATGTTCTTTTCTGTGCCTGGTTTTCAGGGTAACTGTTGCCTCATCCTTAACAGGAAGACTGAGGGAAGGTTCCCTTTAATCAACTCCCAGGCAGAAACTTCTACATTTACCCCTCACCAACACATGATGGATCTCTGGTTTAAATTTTTACTTGTCTAAATAGATCATTTAAGTTGCATTTAATGAATAAGTGAAAAACTTTGATGCTGATTTTTCAGTCAGGGCACTTTACTTCATATTTCACATTCCCTTTCCCCAATAACTGTCCATTTCCAAAATTTTGTCTGAATTATTAGCAGGTACTGCTATCATCCTGAAAGCCTTTCTTCACTTGGCCCACAGACAGTAATAATCTGGGTCGGGCGTGGTGGCTCATGCCTATAATCCAACCACTTTGGGAGGCAAAGGCAGGTGGATCACTTGAGGTCAGGAGTTCGAAACCAGCCTGACCAACACAGGGAAACCCTGTCTCTACTAAAAATAAAAAAATTAGCTGGGCGTGGTGGTGCATACTTGTAATCCCAGCTACTCGGGAGGCTGAGGCAGAAGAATTGCTTGAACCCAGGAGGTGGAGGTTGCAGTGAACCGAGATCACACCACTCCACTCCAACTTGGGTGATGGAGCGAGACTCCATCTCAAAAAAAAAATAGTAATAGCCTGAAAAAAATATATAGCCTTGGGTCTTTTTTAAGCTAATGTCCTGAAAGCTAGCATAGCAACTGATAGCTGCAGTAAGATAAGAAGTAATCATTCGTTTCTCTTAAGGAATAATTTTTTTTGGATTTTGTCACTAATTCCACAAATATCTACAGAACACCTCCTACATATATGCCAGGTGCTGTGCCTCTTAAAGTCCATTGTTTTGATGGTAAATTCCTTGGACTCAAAAATGGGTATTTCCCTGGGATATTTTCCCTGACATGATATTTGCTATCAGAGTTCAGATATTTGCTAACAGAATGCTGTTCTTTCCTAATCAGCAATGCATAGTGACAATATTTATTTGGAGGAATTACACAAAAATGTTTTTGATAGATAAAAGAAACGCTAAGGCAGGAAAAAATGAAATATAGTCACCATTTTGCAGGAAAATAATGAGATGAGGTGGAAAAGATTAAACAATGCACCATCCACAGGCACTGGGAGTATGAGCTCTGGCCACTAAACCTCTGGGTTGGGATGATCTTACTCCAAACTGACAAAAGAGGGAGACTGCCTCTGATTGTCTACTAACCTGTAACAGAAAAAGAAGCACTGGAGAAGCAGTGAGCCACTTCTTTTGTCAATTCTGTTGTGAAGGGCCAATGTTGGTCAACTTCAGTAAACTATTCCTTCACTTTAGGTTTAGTGAGTAAACTACTTGTGGGTCTCTGCAAGAATGCTAACACCTATTTGTAGATCATCTAAATGAACAACTATAGAAAATGGTTAAATAAATAATGGCATATCTATAAGGTGGAATTTCATACAACTATTTAAAATAAAATTTGGGGGCCGGGCGTGGTAGCTCATGCCTGTAATCCCAGCACTTTGGGAGGCTGAGGCTGGTGGATCACTTGAAGTCAGGAGTTCCAGACCAGCCTGGCCAACATGGCAAAACCCTGTCTCTATTAAAAATACAAAAATTAGCCATGTGTGGTGGCACAAGCCTGTAGTCCCAGCTACTAGGAAGGCTGAGGTGGGAGGGTCACGTGAACGCAGGAGACGGAGGTTTCAGTGAGCTGAGATCATGCCACTGCACTCCAGCCTGGACAACAATAAAATAAAAACTTTCCCAAACCACAAAGGGCATACACGTTAGAATTAAAATTCTTTCTAACATTGAGAACTCATAGAATTGCCATAAAATTAATGATGGCACATGAAATTCCAAATCCTCTGAATGTCACAAATCTGAATCTTACATTCATGGTTGAAACACAATGTGTTTTCACTATTTTATTTCTGTTTCTTGTCATATTAAAGCTCTTAACACACTTCCAAAAATGGGGGGACATATGTATTAAATAAGAAAATGCTGCCATGTTGAACACAGATGGTAGAACGTTTCTGGCAGAAAGGAAGTTTAACAAGGCATTTTACTTATTTACTTGGAAAACTAATATGCATAAATGTTCAAGTAAAGCAGTAAGTAATTAATTGCTGTTTTACAATAATCAGTTTTTCCAGTGTAATCGCCCCATTTCCATACTGTGATAGTAGAGAAAGGGTGTCAAGTGTGATTGTAAACAAACTACTGACTAAGAGAATCCGGGATAGTAATGAAGGAATGAAGGACGAAACTGTTAGAATTTTGTAGTAACCAACCAAGTTGCTTATCATTCATTGATAAAAATCAATAACAAGAGGTAATGACTGTGTAGTTAGAGTACATGTGTTTTCCGTATGATATATACAGTCACTGACTATGTCAGTTAGGGCGTAAAAACAGGAGGCAAGAGTTTATCAAATTTCAGATTTGGCCGACTCACAGGGCCCACCCATAAGCAAAGTCTACTCTGGCAGACAGTCAACATAGATGAATAGTGAGTATTTCCCTGGGATATCAGTTTTCTACTTTGTGGTGAATACAGTCTTTAAAACACACTGAAATATTCTATATTCTAAGGTTTAACATTTAAAAATGGAATTTCTAATTAGCTGATTACTGATACAGTGCTGGAGGAAAGATTAATTTGTCTCATGTGATGCCATGTGTACTTTAAATTATTTCGTGTTTCAACAACAAACTGAAAACAGAACATTTGACGGCTATGTTGCATGCCTGAGCTCTAGAGCATTCCAACCTGGAAAAATTCTTTCTATAATCCAAGACTAGGCTCCGATAGCTCTCTTCCTCATTTTTCAGATTTACAGATCATCTGACACAAGATGAGCTATAAGTCAATAAATATACATGTAAGTCTACTTTTAAGATATTTTCAGATATAAACTGTAAATCCTTTTTTACCCATAATGAGGATATACACATGAAAGTTTTCTTTATGCTCCAATGTTAATAAAAACTGCTATTTTTTCAACAATACGGACCAAGCACTTTACAGCTATTATCTGAATCAGTCCTCCAAACCACCCAATAATATAAGAGTTATTATGACTCACATTTTATGAAAATTGAAACTAAGGTACAAAGTGCTAAGAAACTTACCTGAGGTCTTATAAGTGTATCTAATTATAATCAGTCTTGAACCTACTGTTATCCAAATTCAGAACTCATCTCCTGTTTAACTTGACACTTTCTGCCTCGATAAAATGTTGGGTTTTTCTAGAGGACCAGAAATTAAGGAGAGATTAATTTGAGGTTTCAATATTTTTTTTTCCGGAAAATCGATATTTGGACGTTTTTGGCGGCAGTCTATATCGGCAATCATCTCTGCCCAAAGCCAATTCAGTTTATGTTAATGAAAGAAACCCAGAGACATAATGTAAATAACAGTAGTAATGCTGATGTTTGCATATGTATAAGACAAGCCATGTAGGGGATTTCAAGCCATTAGCACTTGCTTATTTAAAACAGCCAACCTAAGACCCAATACAATAAGAGCAGCCAGCTCTTCCAGAATGGTTGGTTTATCTGGAGCTATTTCCAAATCTCTCCTTATCCTGAATAAAGACACATCAAACCATATTGAGCTCTATCCCCATCAAAAAAGGGACCAGCATTGGATATTTATCAAAAAGCCAGTCCTCAGCTGAGTTTCAGAAGCTTGGAGTGAGATTAGAACAAATGAACATGTATTTTACAGTTAGAAGGTGGGCCTTATTCCAGTAATATGTAATCCACCCCTACTGCCTGGACCTACTCAGGAATTCAGCAGAGCCATAAGGTTTACTTTCATAAGGCAATAAACTAAAGCAAAACAAACAAAGCCCTTGTGTTTCTCTCTGTTTTGAAGCTGGCTTCAAAGCTGAATTGCAGAGTGTCCCTCTCTCCCACCAAATGAGCATAAAATATCAGAAATATTTTTAAAGCACCTTTGGAAAAAGTTAACTGCATCAGACATAGTGGTGTGTGTCTGTAGTCCCAGCTACTCAGAAGGCTAAGGCAGGAAGATCGCTTAGGCCCAGAAGTTCCACATACCAAGACCTTGTCTCAAAAAACAAAAACCTGGCCGGAGGTTGGGCAAGGTGGCTAATCCCAGCACCTTGGAAGGTCAGGGCAGAAGGATCCTAGCACCTTGGGAGGCCAGGGCAGGAGGATCACTAGATGTCAGGAGTTCAAGACCAGCCTGGCCAACATGGTGAAACCCCATCTCTACTAAAAATACGAAAATTAGCCAGGTGTGGTGGCGCACGCCTGTAATCCCAGCAGGATAATTGCTTGAACCTGGGATATACTGAGGCGCCAAGATTGCACCACTGCATTCAAACCTAGGCGAGAGAGTGAGAATCCATCTCAAAAGAAATGGGGTGGAATCAGGTGTTGATGTCCCCAGTTATCATGAAAAGCATAAATAAAACATCTTCCAAGAAAAGCAGAAAATCAACAACGCATGATCAACTAGGACCTCTTTTATTCCCTAAGTAGTGTTCCATTTATTTTGTATTTCAAATTTTTATTTTGGTGTGACTTGCCACCTACATACCTCAAAGAGGTATTGTAAAGATTAAAATAATGCCTTAAAGCATTCTGAAACAGGGATGAAATGTTTGTTCTCTGACATTGGTACAACCTCGTGGGTAGGTTTTTGTTAGTATACAAATTACTTTAACTCTGGTAAATACATGATTTCTAAATCACTGATATTTGTTCTAAATTGTACCTCAGCTCCTCCATATTCACATGTTAGGAACATTGGTTGCCACCCAGTCCTTTGTGAATTTAGAGATAATATGTATAATCATGGCACATCATAGCAAGTGTTTAGGAAGGCCTCTAACCTCAGGGATTGTTACTATCTATTCATGCCCTACAGCTTTGAGGGGTTTTTTTGTTGTTGTTATCGTTGGTTTTGGGGGGTTTTTTGTTTTTGTTTTTGTTTTTGAGACAGTCTCACCCTGTTGTGCAGGGTGAAGTGCAATGGCATGATCTTGGCATACTTGCAACCTCCACCTCCCAGTTCAAGCAATTCTCCTGCCTCAGCCTCCCGAGTAGCTGGGATTACAGGCACCTGCCACCGTGCCTGGCTAATTTTTATTTCTTTAGTAGAGACAGTGTTTCACCATGTTGGCCAAGCTGATCTCGAACTCCTGACCTCATGGCCCACTTCGGCCTCCCAAAGTTCTGATATTACAAGTGTGAGCCACAGTGCCCGACCACTGGTTTGTTTTGTTTAGAGACAGGGTTTTGCTCTGTCACCCAGGCTGGAGTTGCAGTGGTGCGATCATAGCTCACTATAGCCTCAAATTCCTGTCACCTCAGTCTCCCTAGGATTTAAGACTACAGATGCTTGCCACCACGACCAACTAATTTTAAATTTTTTTGTAGAGATATGATCTCCTTCTGTTGTCCAGGCTGGTCTGGAACTCCTGGCCTCAAGGAAATCTCCCATCTCAGCCTTCCAAAACACTGGGATTACAGGTGTGAGCCATCACATCTAGCCAGTATGAGTTTCACGTGGAAGTTGAGAATTTTGAATCTCTGATCCATTTTTTATATGATCTGATATACCAGAACTTTGCTGGAAAAGCTTTAAAAATCCTCATATTAGTCTTGATAGTCTCAGCAGGTAATTACAAAGCAGTTAAAAATAAAATTAGCTGACTCATTTCAGGAGTTTAGCTGACAATGGTACTGGTAGCTTCAATTTGACAGATAATATTATCATAGAAAGCAGCACAACAACTTTAACAATCATGCAAATTTCTCTAAAATAATTGCAAAAGAGAATTGATATAATGTATTCTTTGGTTTCCTCTGGTTTTTTTTTTTTTTTTTTTGGACAAAATTCTCAACAGCTAAACCCACTCAAACACCCCAATGTATTTTGTAAGAGTTAGATGTTGCCTTTAGGAAATATAAAAAATTAAAAAACAAAACCAACAAAACAAAAAACCCAAACAAACAAATATAAAAGAAATATAAAACTTGGGGCCAAGCGTGGTAGCTCATGCCTGTAATCGTAGCACTTTGGGAGGCTGAGGCAGGAGTATCACTGAAGCTCAGGAGTTCGAGACCAGCCTGGGCAACATAGGAAGAAGAAGAAGAAAGAAGAAGAAGAAGAAGAAAGAAGAAAGAAAGAAGAAGAAGAGGAAGAAGAAGAAGGAAGAAGAAGAAGAGGAAGGAAAATTCTCATAAAAGAATTTTAAAATCTTAGAAAATTAACTCTCTCATAAGAAAAGCAAAACATATAAAACAATAACAACAAAAAGTAGACTACTTGAAGGAAATTGGAATATAATGGCTTCTAAGTCTGGAATCTGTTTTTCTGGGTTTGATTTCTTTTTTTTCTTTTTTTGAGACGGAGTTTCTCTCTCGTTATCCAGGCTGGAATGCAATGGTGCTATCTTGGGTCACTGCAACCTCTGCCTCCCAGGTTCAAGCAATTCTCCTGCCTTAGCCTCCCAAGTAGCTGGGATTACAGGCACCTGCCACCATGCCCGGCTAATTTTTTTGTATTTTTAGTAGAGATGGGGTTTCACCATGTTGGCCAGACTGGTCTTGAACTCCCAGCCTCAGGTCATCCGCCTGCTTCAGCCTCCGAAAGTGCTGGCATTACAGGCATGAGCCACTGCGCCCAGCCATGGTTTCTTTTTTTAAGACTAGTCAAATTCTTATTTAGGAAGAAAGCAACAGCTTAATTTTAATGTTCACTTTTAAAATTAAAAAGTACTCGTGTCTTTTCATGTAGACAAATTATTTCTAACGAGGCAGATTCTGCAGTTATTCCTAGATTAGTTATTTTTGGCAGTTGTACTGTAAAACCACGTGTCAACTTGTGTGTGTGTGTACACACGACGCTTCTATTAAAAGATATCGTAAATGCCACCTTATTTTCACAGCCCAATTAAAATATACAACAAATTTTGTCACTAATAAAAATTGATGAGAACCATGGAAACGTCTTAAATTAGAAGCGAGGAAAACCTGAAATTTAAAAACAAAAGAAGTTCCTAAAATTACAGTCAAGGTAAAAATTTATATTGTAAATGTTACCAAAACACATTTAAAGGTGTGAAAGGGTTTTGTTTTTTTCTTAATTAGCAAGGACATTCTTACTTCTACCTTTGATGATCAGTTCTTAAACAGGTCATAATGAAAGCATTATGTTTTATTTTTTTTTTAATTTTTATTTATTTATTTATTTTTGGATGGCCATTTCGCTCTTGTTGCCCAGGCTGGAGTGCAGTGGCGTGATCTACACTCACTACAACCTCTGCCAGGCTGGTCTTGGACTCCCTACCTCGTGATCCACCCGCCTTGGCCTCCCAAAGTGCTGGGATTACAGGCGTGAGCCACCTCACCTGGCTCTAAATTTTCTTTCTTTTTTTTTTTTTTTTTTTTGCTTGAGGAGCCTGATTATTCTGAATTGTGTTCCGCCTCCCCAAATTCATATGCTAAACTTCTAACCCCCACTAGGTCAGAATATGACTGTATTTGGAGACTGGGCCTTTAAAAAGGTGACTAAGTTTAAAGGAGACCGTTAGGTTAGGCCTTAACCCAATCAAACCCCTGCGTTCTTACAAGAAAGGGTGATTTGAATGCATAGACTCCCAGGATGCGGCACAGGAGAAAGACCACGTGAGAACAGGGAGCAGGCAGTGGTCTGCAAACCAAGGAGCAAGGCCTCAGAAGAAAGCAGACCTGCTGGCACTTGACCTGGAACTCCAGACTATGAGAAAATACATTCCTGTTGTTTAAGCCACACAGTCCGTGGTATTTTGTTAGGGCAGCGCTCACAAACTACAATGACTGCCTGATCAATTATGTTTTTCCAAACATAGGTTAGGTTTTCAACATTCATTTGAGGAATGAAAGGACCCTAATCCAGGAGGCAGTTAAGCAAATAAAGCACTAATTTGAGAGGCAGTCTCAACCAAACCCTCGCTGCTAATGCCTGGTTGCTTAACAAAGCGGCACAGTCAGCAAGCACAGGAAATTTACTATGTGCCAGGTATCATCCTAAGCACTTTTTTAAAATTTTCTTTTCTTTTCTTTTCTTTTTTTTTTTTTTTGAGATAGAGTCTCGCTCTCTTACCCAGTCTGGAGCACAGTGATGCGTTCTCGGCTCACTGCAAACTCCACCTCCCAGGTTCAAGCAATTCTCCTGCCTCAGCCTCCTGAGTAGCTGGGATTACCGGCACGTGCCACCACACCCAGCTAATGTTTGTATTTTTAGTAGAGACGGAGTTTCACCATGTGGGCCAGGCTGTTCTCAAACTCCTGACCTTAAGTGATCTGCCTGCCTTGGCCTCCCAAAGTGCTGGGATCACAGGCGTGAGTGGCCATCTAAGCACTTTTCTATATAAACTCATTTAATCTTCACAATACCCTACTGGGCAGGTATGATTGGAAATTGAGGCACAGGGAAGTTACATTACTTGCATAGCTAGGATACAAACCCAGGCAGGCTAGAGCCACAGCTTAGCTTCTAACCAGTAATCCATGCTGCTTCCTTAGTTAATAGCTCTAATGCTTATTACCCCTCCCTCACTAACCAAACACTCAGCAGGACTAAGTGGTAAATTCAAATTCTTGCTCTACTCCCTATTCCTCCAGGCAGTTTCCTTATCTGAGTGTTTGGCATGATAATATCTTCCTGCTCTGGGGGTCACCTGAGATAATGATATGGGTGCTTGACAGTGGGATTGGCCCCAGGCACTGCAGGCTTGTTTGCAGCCTCAGGTCTCAAGTTCTACTGTATGATATTCAAAGAAACTCCACCAGGGCCTTAGGTTCCATCGAGGGCTTATATCTTCTTTCAGATCATCTTGTATCTGTAATGCACAATGATTCAGCCACACCCGTCCACAAAGGCTCTTCACCTCTTGCCTTCAGTAAACCAGACCGAAGACAGGTAAGAACGGGAGAAAAAAGAGTTCCCGACTTATGCTTCCTGACCCTTGTATCTCTTCCCTAGGCTTCTGTAGAGCCTGCCCTAGGCACTGGAGAGCCCTCAGAACATTAGAAGAAGAGAGATTTTGTATAAAAAGTATTTGTGAGGAGAGCTTATTGAAAGGAAAGGGCAACCTATTTAATTCAAGTTAAGCTCAGACCAGATACTATGGATATCCTCCTGATATGGATATCCTCCTGATATGGATATCTTCCCGATATCCCATGTCGGGATAGCCATAGGATCTGGTCTATGCCTGCAGAGATGTACCACCCTCCTCCCCACACCCAGTAGCCCCTAAGTACAATTTATGCTCCCCATGCGCCCTGGTCTGCTGCAAGACATCCTAATACCAGCCCTGCCTTTCCTGGAGCTGGCCTCAGATGGCTTCAGCTGAATCCAGTCCATCCAGATTCTAAGCTCTGGCCCACCAGATAATCCCTGTGGCTTCCTCCAGGCCTCCCACAGTTGGGAACTCTTGGAATCACAGTTGATAATGTTAGTTGCAGGCAATCACCCTAATCTCTAAGACTTCATCTCAGTGTTTTCTGTTTCTTTGCCAACCACCTGTTCAGGCTGATGATGACATTTAATGAATTTCCTTCCTAACCTTGATAACAGCACAGGTCTCTCACTAGAAAGAGAGAAACAGCCTTTGAGAGCCTGCTTTGGAAATTGGCACTCTCGACATACAGCTGCATTCCTTTCAGGTCACATTACTGCAGCTGCTCCAATGCCCGCATCTAAACCATCTCATCTTGGGTCCAGTGCAGTGAAGTCACCTTGTGGGGAGAGCAGTCAATGTGTTGGTAGGGACTGAGGGCCAAGCCTACCCCACTGGAAACTGGCTGGGCTGGGCCCTGTGTTTGATAGAAATCCTGACGTATTCAGAGCCATAGGAATTTTTTTTCTTGTGCAGGTAGTATCCTTCCATATTACTAAAATTTGCAAAACAAAATGCCATAGGGTAGGCTAAATACAGTGCACATTCTTTCTTTTCTTTCTTTTTTTTTTCATTTTTTTGAAATGGAGTTTCATTCGTCTCCCAGGCTGGAGTGCAATGTCGCTATCTTGTCTCACTGCAACCTCCACCTCCCAGGTTCAAGCGATTCTCTAGCCTCAGCCTCCAAAGTAGCTGAGACTACAGGTATCCACCACCATCCCCAGCTAATTTTTTTGCATTTTTAGTAAAGATGGGGTTTCACCATGTTGGCTAGGCTGGTCTCAAACTCCTGACCTCAGATGATCCGTCTGCCTCGGCTTCTCAAAGTGCTGGGATTACAGGTGTGAGCTACTGCGTTCAGCCACAGTACACATTCTCTAGCTGTACTGCATGACCACAGGGAAAGGTATAAGCTTTCTTGTCCCCCTCTGTCTGATGGAAATAAACAGTCCAGGAAACAGAGCATTCACTTTTTCAGGACCAGATTTATTCATGGTATTGGCTGCCTTGCCACTAAATGAGCTGGGCCTCCAGGAATCCAGCCTGCCCAGGTAAACATGGCACCCCGACACCCAAGAATGTTATCTGGCTACTCTTCACCATATGCTCCTGCCACACTACAAATGGACGGCTAAATGGTTCATGCCTAAACTGTCTAGAAGCTATTGCAATCTAGATTTTTAAAGTTACGTATTCTAGACCCACAAAAGGTATAGCAGACTATGTGCACTTAAGTTTTGCAATTTGTTTCAGCTTGAAGGATTTCCGTACATAATTGCCCATAGTCGTTATGCAGGGTCAGAGAGCTAGCGCGAAATGTTGTCTCCATGAGACATAAACCCATCTAACATAGCTGCGTTGATAGTTTTTATGCAGACGATGATGTGCTCTTCTGCAAAATTAGGTCACGGAAATCTGTCTGTTACTTTTGATCTTCCAATTGAACTATATTTCTCCATCTCCCTAATGTCTTCAATCGTTTTCTTTTGTGAAGGGGGAAAAGAAAGGCTATCCAAAAATTCTTTTTCCACTCTGGGAATGTTCAGACAATGCTTAAAAGCAATGTTTTGTCGCCCTCTACTGGTATATAACATTAATAGCCCTTTGCAAAAAAGAAAAGGCATAACTCAGAAAAGTCAAAAAAAGAAAAAAAAAAGAGGGGTCTTTTATGTGTCTTTAAAAATTATCTCATTTTTGGCCGGGCGCGGTGACTCA
>NW_016107460.1:1098610-1102311 GCF_001604975.1 Cebus imitator | reverse complement strand
AAAAAAAAAAAAAAAAAAGAGAAAACTTATTGCATAGTTATTCCACAAGAAATTCACTGACGATTGCTTATCCTATGTTAAAAGCTATAATAGAGATAGGCAACTGAGAGCGACCATTTAGTTCATACTTACTGTGTGCCAGGCACTGTTCTAAGTGCTTCATTCATATTATCCAACATATCACAAGTTCTGTAATCGCTATCAAATAAGGCAACCAAGGCTCAGAGGTGTTAAGCAATTTATGCACAGTGACACAACGAGTCAGCCATGGGACCAGATCTGCCATCTTATCTTGCTGATCTAACAGTAGGGCCCTGTGACTGATGCTGAGCCCGTGGGTGCAAAAGGAACATTATGGGCTGGGCATGGTGGCTCATGCTTGTAATCCTAGCACTTTGGGAGGCTGAGGTGGGTGGATCGTTTGAGCCCAGGAGTTTGAGACCAACCTGGGCAACATAGTGAGACCCTATCTCAATTTAAAAAAAACAAGAGGAGCACCAGGGCCAGTCCTTCCTGGAGAGCCTAGGAGGGAAGCCCAGAACAGCCAGCTGCCAAGCTGAGTCTTGTAGGGGACGGGATGGTAAGAAGTTTCCCAGTTAGAGAAGGAAGGTGGTAATTTTAGCACGTGGAAATGTATAGAGCTGTGGAGTTTGCCGTTTAATCAATGCAGGACCATTAAAGCCTTTTTTTTTCTTTTCTTTTTTCTTTTTTTGAAATAGGGTTTCCTTCTGTTGCCCTGGCTGGAGTGCAGTGGCAAAATCATATCTCATTGTAACTTTGATGTCCTGGGCTTCAGCCATCCTCCTGCGTCAGCCTCTCTAAGCGCTGGGATTAGAGGCATGAGCCACTGTGCCTGGCCCTGAAAGCCTTTTTAAATAGGAGATTATCATTATCAACACTGTATTTTTAAAGATCACTCTGGAGAAACTGTGATTTCTTTTGGGTTCTTTCAGTTGATGCGCACATAAGCAAGTTCATCCCCGTCGTTCTTGGGGAAGACGGGAATGTGACTCTTCAGAAGAGGATGCAAAGTGCTCCACATGGTCTTCCTGCAGAATTATGCTCCAAGAAGTTATGTTTCCATATCGGAGCTCACTTACCCCAGTTCTGGGTTTCGCTGGCTCTAGGCTAATAGATGTAGGATGATTTTACAGACTTTAGTGTGTTGAGCAGGTACGCGCAGGTGTGAGGACAGAGGGGATCTGGGGTTTGATCCTTTCTCTATCTACACCTGTGCTGAGGGCAAGACAAGGGCTGGGCAGCCCCGAGCTGAGGTATCAGTGCCCCTCAAGTGGGGAACTGAAGAAAACAGTGTGTAAATGAGACAGAGATTTCAGAACAAGGAAGTAGGCAGAGGTTTTCACCTACCTAGTCTATCATATTATGATAGATTAAGAAAACCTTATTTCCTCTCTAAACTGGTTATTTTTTTAAAAAAGAAAGAAAACCTTATTGTTTTGTTCTGTTTTCATCAAACATTTATCGGCTGTCAACTCTGCTGGCCAGCATGCTAGCCACTGAAAATGAATAAGATGATGCATTTTAAGACTTTGGGACCTTTGCTTTAAAAATAAAAGCAAGCAGGCTGGGTGCAGTTGCTCATGCCTGTAATCTCAGCACTTTGGGAGGCCAAGGTGGGCGAATCACCTGAGGTCAGGAGTTTGAGACCAACCTGACCAACATAGAGAAACCCTGTCTCTACTAAAAATACAAAAAATTAGCTGGGCATCGTGGTGCATGCCTGTAATACCAGCTACTTGGGAGGTTGAGGCAGGAGAATGGCTTGAACCTAGGAAGCGGAGGTTGTGGTGAGCCAAGATCATGCCATTGCACTGCAGCCTGGGCAACAAGAGCGAAACGCTGTCTCAAAATAAATAAATAAAAAAAATTAAAATAGAAAGCAAGCTCTTGGTTCTATTCTTCAGGCCTCTGCCTCCCAAAGTGCTAGGATTATATGTGTGAGCCACCATACCTGGCCCCATGACATAATTTGTCTTAAAAAATATATCTTGAACCTGTCTGTCAGGCAGACACAGGACTTTCCAAACCAACTTCCCCTTCTACGTGAAACCAACCTGCCCACAGCCCCTGCTCTGGGAAGCTGCCCTGAACTGAGTCGTACAGAGTTGACATAATGAGACAAGAGGGACCAGGGGATCTGATCCAGGGCAGGCCCTTGAGGTGGCCTGAAAGGATGGTTCTGGTCAACAGGGACTATGGTCATTACTAAGCCAGCCAGGCTGGCTCCTTCCATGTTGAAGTTTACAAGGAGGAGACAACATTGGGCCAGGCATGGTGGCACATGCATTTGGTCCCAGATACTCAGGAAGCTGAGATGGGAGGATCACTTGAACCCAGGAGGTCCGGGCTGCAGTGAGTTGTAATTACGCCACTGCTCTCCAGCCTGGGCAACAGGAGTGAGACTGTTTTAAAAAAAAGAGAGAGAGACAACACTGCCCACTGGGTAGAGGGAGGAGGCCAGGGCACTGTAGCGGGAGAACAAGGACCATGAGATCCAGACAGAAGAGCTGGCCCTAGACCAGCCTTAGATCCAGGTCCAGTCCATGTGAGCTTGCCACAAGCCTTTTTCTCTTAGAAAGTTTGAGTGAGGCCAGGTACAGTGGCTCACACCTGTAATCCCAGCATTTTGGGAGGCTGAGGCGGGCAGATCACCTGAGGTTGGGAGATCAAGACCAACATGACCAACATGGAGAAACCCCATCTCTACTAAAAATACAAAATTAGCCCGGTGTGGTGGCACATGCCTGTAATCCCAGCTACTTGGGAGGCCGAGGCAGAAGAATCTCTTGAACCCAGGTGGTGGAGGTTGCAGTGAGCCAAGATCACACCATTGCCCTCCAGCCTGGGCAACAAGAGCCAAACTCTGTCTCAAAAACAAAAAAAAAGGTTGAGTGAGTGAGTCTTTTCTTCTAATATAACTAGCACCTAGCAACCATTCCAGAAACAGTGTGGAGGATGGGTTTGCAGAAAGGCAGATTTTTGACAACTCTGCATTTGATGAAAATACTTTATTGAACCCTTTCCAAATTATTACTGATTTGCATTAGACACTGTCACGTCTCCTATAAGCTCTAATCTTTCAGGCACTTTCTCTTCACTTTGTACTCCGAGTGGCTGAGGTCTTTTTTTTTCTTTTTTGAGACAGAGTCTCACTCTGTCACCCAGGCTGGAGTGCAGTGGCATGATCTTGGCTCACTGCAACCTCTGCTTCCCAGGTTCAGGTGATTCTCCTGCCTCAGCCTCCTGAGTAGCTGAGATTACAGGTATGTGCCACCATACCCGGCTAATTTTTGTATTTTTGTAGAGATGGGATTTTGCCATATTGGCCATGATGGTCTGGAACTCCTGACTTCAGATGATCCACCTGCCTCAGCCTCCCAAAGTGCTGGGATTATAGGCGTGAGCCACCATGGTTAGCCTCATGTTCTTTAAGCTTTGCATGTAGTGGGTTTTTTATAAATGTTTATTAAATTAGAAAATCCCTGGCTGGGTGCGGTGGCTCACGCCTGTAATCCTAGCACTTTGGGAGGCTGAGGTGGGTGGATCACCTGAGGTCAAGAGTTCAAGACCAGCCTGGCCATCATGGTGAAACCCCATCTTTAAAAAAAATAAAAATAGGCCGGGCGCGGTGGCTCAAGCCTGTAATCCCAGCACTTTGGGAGGCCTAGGCGGGTGGATCA
>NW_016107460.1:1094805-1098085 GCF_001604975.1 Cebus imitator | reverse complement strand
AATAATAATAATAATAATAATAATAAAAATAAAAATAAATAAATAAATAAAAATAAAAAAAGAAAATCCTAAAGACTGCCAAAAGTTTCCTGGGACTAATAAATGACTTCAGTAAGATTTCAGGAGACAAAATCAATGTATGAAAATCAGTAGCATTTTTCTACACCAATAATGTTCAAGCTGGGAGCCAAATCAAGATGCAATTTCATTTACAATAGCCACAAAAAAATAAATAAGTAAAATACTTAGGAATACATCTAACCAAGGAGGTGAAAGAATTCCACAAGGAAAACTGTAAAACACTGCTGAAAGAAATCATAGATGACACAAACAAATGGAAAAACATCCCATGTTCATGGATTGGAAGAACCAATATTATTAAGATGGCCATATTGTCCAGAGCAATGTACAGATTCAGTGCTATTCTTGTCAAACTACCAATGTCGTTTTTCACAGAATTAGGAAAAAAAAAAAAAAACTATCCTAAAATTTATATCAAACCAAAAAAGAGCCCATATAGCCAAAGTAATTCTAAGTAAAGAGAACAAAGTTGTAGGCATCATACTGCCTGATTTCAAACTATACTATAAGGCTACAGTAACCAAAACAACCTGGTACTAGCACAAAAACAGACACATAGACCAAAGGAACAGAATGGAGAACCCAGAAATAAAGCTGCACACCTACATCTGGTCTTTGATGAAGTTGACAAAATTAAGCAATGACCTTATTCAATAAATGGTGCTGAATGTAATAGCTGGCTAGCCATATGCAGAAGAATGAAACTGAACCCCTATATTTCATCTTATAAAAAATTAACTGACAATGGATTAAAGAACTAAATGTACGACCTCAAACTATAAGAATTTCAGACCAGGCTGGGTACAGTAGGTCATGCCTGTAATCCCAGCACTTTGGGAGACTAAAGTGGGGGGATCATTTGAGCCCAGGAGTTTGAGACCAGCCTGGGCAACATGACAAGGCCCTGTCTTTACCAGAAAAAAAACACTTTTTTAAATTACCTGGATGTGGTGGCTTGCACCTTTAGTCTCAGCTATTTGGGAGGCTGAGATGGGAGGATCACTTGAGCCCAGGAGGTCAAGGATGCAGTGACCCCAAATCACATCACTGCACTTCAGCACTGGTGACAGAGCAAGACCCTGTCTCAAAACAAGAAAGAAGAAAGAAAGAATGAAAGAAGAAATAAAGAAAGAGCGAGAAAGAGAATGAAAGAAAGAAAGAAAGAAGAGAGGAAGGAAGGAAGGAAAAAATAAAAGGAAACCTAGTAAACATTATTCTGTACATCACCCTTCAGAAATAATTTATGACTAAATTCTCAACAGCAATTGCAGCCTTGGTTCAGTGGCTCATGCCTATAATCCCAGCACTCTGGGATGCCAAGGTGGGAGGATTGCTTAAACTGAGGAGTACAATCCTGGGCAACATAGGGATACTCCATCGCTACAAAAAAAATTTTGGCCAGGTGCGGTGGCTACCGCCTGTAATCCCAGCACTTTGGGAGGCTGAGGTGAGTGGATCACAAGGTCAGGAGTTCAAGACCAGCCTGACCAATATGGTGAAACACCGTCTCTACTAAAAATGCAAAAATTAGCCAGTCATGATGGCATGTGCCTGTGATTACAGCTACTCAAGAAGCTGGGGCAGGAGAATCGCTTGAACCCAGGAGGCAGAGGGTGCAGTGGGCCGAGATTGTGCCATTGCACTCTAACAGCCTAGGCAACAGAGCGAGACTTCACCTTTAAAAAAAAACAATTGCGATAAAAACAAAAATAGACAAGTAGGGCCTAATAAAACTAAAGAGCTTCTGCACAGCAAAAGAAACTATCAGTTGGGTGCAGTGGCTCGTGCCTTTAATCCCAGCACTTTGGGAGGCCAAGGCAGGCAGATTACCTGAGGTTGGGAGTTCGAGATCAGCCTAACATGGCGAAACCCTGTCTCTACTAAAAATACAAAGTTAGCCTGGGGTGGTGGTGGGCGCCTATAATCCCAGTGACTTGGGAGGCTGAGGCAGGAGAATCGCTTGAACCTAGGAAATGGAGGTTGCAGTGAGCAGAGATAGCACCACTGCACTCCAGCCTGGGCAACAAGAGCAAAACTTTGTCTCAAAAAAATTAAAAAGAAAAAGAAACTATCAACAGAGTATGCAGATGACCTACAGAATGGGAGAAAATATTTGCAAACTATGCATCGGACAAACAACCCCATTAAAAAGTGGACAAAAGGCCAGGTGTGGCGGCTCACGCCTGTAATCCCAGCACTTTGGGAGGATGAGGCAGGCAGATCACCTGAGGCTGTGAGTTCGAGATCAGCCTGGCCAACATGATGAAGCCCTGTCTCTACTGAAAATACAAACATTATTGGGGCATGGTGGTGCACACCTATAATCCAAGCTACTCAGGAGGCTGAGACAGAAGAATTGCTTGAGCCTGGGAGGCTGAGGTTGTAGTGAGCTGAGATCTTGCCACTGCACTCCAGCCTAGGTGGTAGAGCAAGACTCTGTCTCAAAAACAAAGCAAAAAAAAAAAAGTGGATGAAAGGTGTGAACAGACACTTCTCAAAAGAAGACATACAAGGGGCCAACAAACATATGAAAAAATTCTCATCATACTAATCAGAGAAATGCAAATCAAAACCACAATGAGATACCATCTCACACCAGCCTGAATGGCTGTTAATTAAAAGTAAAAAAATAACAGATGCTGGCAGGCTGCAGAGAACTAATTTACATTCCCATCAACATTTATACACTGTTGATGGGAATGTAAATTAGTTCAACCACTGCAGAAAGCAGTTTGTAGATTTCTCAAAGAATTTAGAACTACTGTTCAACCCAGCAATCCCATTACTGGGTATATATATTTTAAAACATAAGCTGTTCTACCAAAAACACACACATTCATGTTTATCACAGTGCGATTCACAACAGTGAAGTCATAGAATCAACCTAGGTGCCCATCAGCAGTGGAGTGGATAAAGAAAATGTGGGGCTGGGCGTGGTGGCTCACACCTGTAATCCCAGCACTTTGGGAGGCCCAGGCGGGCGGATCACAAGGACAGGAGTTTGAGACCAGCCTGGCCAATATGGTGAAACCCCGTCTCTACTAAAAATACAAAAATTAGCTGGGCGTGGTGGCACATACCCGTAATCCCAGCAACTCAGGAGGCTGAGGCAGGAGAATCACTTTAAATGGGGTGGGAGCGGGTGGGGAGGCAGAGTTTGTAGTGAGCCAAGATTATGCCACTGCACTCCAGCCTGGGC
>NW_016107460.1:1092104-1093355 GCF_001604975.1 Cebus imitator | reverse complement strand
TTTGAGATGGAGTATCGCTGTGTTGCCCAGGCTGGGGTGCATTGGCACAATCTCAGCTCACCGCAACATCCACCTCCTGGGTTCAGGCGACTCCCCTGCCTCAGCCTCCCCTGTAGCTGGAACTACAGGCACGTGCTATCACGCCTGGCTAATAGCAGAGACAGGGTTTCGCCATGTTGGCAAGGCTGGTCTCGAACTCCTGACCTCAAGTGATCTGCCTGCCTCAGCCTCCCAAAGTGTGGGATTACCAGCATGAGCCACCATGCCTGTCCTAAAGCCGAACAATATTGAGTAACACACAAAGTCTCTAGGGTAGAAGGTGTGGAAGTTAGGGCCGTGAACTGAATATGTCTGGTAATTTTTCTGTCACACCCAACTTTCAATTTAACTGTCCCATCACAGTTTTCTTTCCTTTTTCTTTTTTATTTTTTAAGATGGAGTCTCGCTCTGTCGGCCCACTGCAATCTCCACCTCCTGAGCTCAAGCGATTGTCCTGCCTAAGCCTCCTGAGTAGCTGGGATTACAGGCAGGCACCACCAAGCCCAGCTAATTTTTGTATTTTTAGTAGAGATGGGGTTTCACCATATTGGCCAGGCTGAACTCAAACTCCTGACCTTTGATCCGCCTGCCTCAGCCTCCCAAAATGCTGGGATTACAGGTGTGAGCCACTGTGCTGGGCCCATCACAGCTTTCAAAGGGGCAGCTTAGCATGCAAATTCTTTACTCCACACATGCCCTCACAATAGCTAATTAGGCTGAGAAAGGGCCCCTCACCCGGGGGCACCTATCCACAGGGTGACCAGTGGCCCACGATGTGGATAAAGATAGAGGTTCTGCCCCAGTGGAGACAAGATGGGCCGATTACATTTTGACTTTTTCAAGAATTTAAACTACAACACAACATTATGAGCTGATGGTGGACCTTCAAGCTAAGAGGTTATGATTCAGACTTGAGAGGCCACAGTCAATGCAAGACAGAAGCAGTGATAAAAACAGTTAGAAGCCAGGTGCAGTGGCTCACGACTGTAATCCCAGCACTTTGGGAGGCTGAGGCAGGGGGATCACCTGAGCCCAGGAATTCGAGACCAGCCTGGGCTACATGGTGAGACCTCATCTCTATTAAAATTTTTAAAAATTAGCTGGGTGTGGTGGCACATGCCTGTAGTCCCAGCTACTCGGGAGGCTGAACCTGGAATTTACAGCAAGCACTCTGGTCTGGTGACAGAACAAGATCCTGAGACCCTGTCAAAA
>NW_016107460.1:1085273-1090804 GCF_001604975.1 Cebus imitator | reverse complement strand
GGGATTACAGGCATGCACCACCATGCCCAGCTAATTTTTTGTATTTTTAGTAGAGATGGGGTTTCACCATGTTGACCAGGATGGTCTTGATCTCTTGACTGACCTCGTGATCCACCCGCCTCGGCCTCCCAAAGTGCTGGGATTACAGGCATGAGCCACCACGCCCGGCCTGACTTGCATATTGTTGAACCAGCCTTGAATCCCTGGGATGAAGCCTACTTGATCGTGATGGATACGCTTTTTGTTGTGCTGAAAACACCAAAAGCATTGGCAACAGAAGCCAAAATAGACAAATGGGATCTAATTAAACTCCAGAGCTTCTGTATAACAAAAGAAACCATTATTAGAGTGAACCAGCAACCAACAGAATGGGAAAAAACTTTTGCAATCTACCCATCTGACACAGGACTAATATCCAGAATCTACAAAGAACTAAACCAGATTTACAAGAAAAAAAACAAACAAATGCATTCAAAAGTGGGAGAAGGATATGAACAGATACTTTTCCAAAGAAGACATATATGAGGCCAACAAACATATGAAAAAATGCTCATCAACACTGGTCATTAGAGAAATGCACATCAACACCACATTGAGATACCATCTCACACAAGTTAGAATGGTGATCATCAAAAAAATCTGGAGACAACAGATGCTGGAGATGTGGAGAAATAGGAACACTTTTACACTGTTGGTAGGAGTGTAAATTAGTTCAACCATTGTGGAAGACAGTGTGGTGATTCCTCAAGGATCTAGAAATAGAAATTCCATTTGACCCAGCAACCCCATTACTGGGTATATACCCAAAGGATTATAAATCGTTCTACTATAAGGACACATGCACACGAATGTTCATTGCAGCACTGTTTACAATAGCAAAGACCTGGAGCCAACCCAAATGCCCATCGATGATAGAATGGACAGGGGAAATGTGGCACATATACACCATGGAATACTATGCAGCCATAAAAAACGATGAATTCGTGTCCTTTGTAGGGACATGGATGAATCTGGAAACCATCATTCTCAGCAAACTGACACAAGAACAGAAAATCAAACAATGCATGTTCTCACTCATAGGTGGGTTTTGAACAATGAGAACACATGGACACAGGGAGGGGAGCACCACACATTGGGGTCTGTTGTGGGAGTCTAGGGGAGGGACAGTGAGTGGTGGGGAGGTTGGGGAGGGATAACATGGGGAGAAATGTCAGATATAGGTGACAGGGGGATGGAGGCAGCAAACCACCTTGCCATGTATGTACCTATGCAACAATCCTGCATGATCTGCACATGTACCCCAGAACATAAAGTACAATTAAAAAAAAAAAGGCATAGCCAACACCATAACTCATGCCTGCTAGGCCATAACACCCACAATTTACATTACCTCCTTCATCACAGAGAGTGTGGTAGAAAGGGTTGAATGTTACACTCCTGGGCAGGGTTCTTAGCCCCTTGCACATGGACTCCCTCAGTAGTTGGGAGAAACCTGTAGACTCCATCTCTGTCACCAGGCTGGAGTTCAGTGGCGTGATCTCGGCTCACTGCAACCTCTGCCTCCTGGGTTCAAGCAATTCTCCTGCCTCAGCCTCCTGAGTAGCTGGGATTACAGGTGTGTACCACCACACCCAGCTAATTTTTGTATTTTTAGTAGAGACGGGGGTTTCACCATGTTGATCAAGCTGTACTTGAACTCCTGACCTCATGATCCGAGCGCCTCGGTCTCCCAAAGTGCAATATGTATGAGCCACCGCACCCAGCAAACAGTGTTCTTAAATGCATAAAATAATATACATAGGATTACAAAGGATGCCAATTATGTTGAAATACAGTTATCAAAATATTTTAACATGTGATACAATAATAAATGTTATTCATTTAGTGACACATTAACAAGATCTAGTGGCGGGTATAATAATTACTGTAATTTTGAAGTAGTAATGAGTGTAATTTGTATTTTGAGATACGTGCAACAACTCTAATGTGAGATGAAAATAACTGTGACTTCCATGGGTGACAAAGTCATAGGTACTGCTAATACTACTGTCTTTTGTTGTGAGGATTCATAATGGAAGGAAGTGCTAATTTTCAGTTAGAGGTGAATGGAAAGAAGAAAGCAGTTTTTTCCTATCCAGGTTCACCAACCACCCTCCCACCCCCCAGTTGTGATGGGACCTACAACCCCTGGTTAAGATTTCTGTTCCAGAGTTAGTCGGTCAAATTACTTCATTCATTTAACAATTATGTTTTGAATGTCAGTCTGGACTAGACATGGAGATACGAGAATAAATAAGCTACAGGGAGCTCATGGTGAAGTTAGGGAGACCAGCAAATAAATAGATGCGGCAATTCAGTATGAGGGTGCAATGAAAGCTCAGTGTATGCAGGAGTTCAGAGGAAGTGCGAAGCCTTTGGAAGCCGTGATGTGTGAAATAAGTGAGTGATCTGAGGTCAGAGTAAAGCTGGATCTGAGTCTTAAAGCTGGATCTGAGTCTGGGGTCCACAGTTAGTCTGTGGGCTAACAGTGAAGATCATGGCTTTCTGTGTCCTCCCATGTTGGCCAGGCTGGTCTTGAAATTCTGACCGCAAGTGATCCACCCACCTTGGCCTCCCAAAGTGCTGGAATTACAGCCGTGAGCCATGGCGCCCGGCCTTGGTTCTTAGTTTTCAGTATCTCAGCAAGCTAATTAAAGAGCTTAATCTCATTTAAATCTCTTGATTTTATACACAGTAATAACAGTGAACACATGGTGAATTCAACCCATCTAACTCAGAAACTTCGTTTTAGGACAACATTTCAAACTCCTTTTCCATCTAGGCATTTTTCAGTAGCAAACATGTGGCACACCTGACTCCCTTCCTCCCCTTTCTTCTCCTGATCCCTCTTGGTGAAGGTTTAGGGATTACAGATGTCCTCAAAGCCAGAACTCAGTGGCCTAAATCACCAATCCTTGGATTACCACAAGCTCACCTAGAGTCTAAAAGAACAATTATCCTTATGCCCATTGTGATCCTGGAAAAATTACTTCTCTCCTCAGTTACTGTTTCCCACTTAGCATCTCATTTTGAAAATCTTTGTTTCTCTGTGGCCATTATGACATTTGCTCCACTGAGCTTTCTGGCTTTAATTTTTGCCCCCTCAATCAGTTCCAAATATCCCTACTGAAGTTGCCCCAGAAACTCGCATTGTTATTTCACTCTTTAATGATTTCTCCTCTAAATATTAACTACCACTCCAACATTCCTGCATTTGTGGTCTTGTCAGCACATCTTGCTGAACCTAAATGAAGAAATTCCTATTCCTTTTACTCCAGATTATCCATATAATTCTTCTTAAAACCTATTTTCGGTTGGGCGTGGTGGCTCACACCTGTAATGCCAGCACTTTGGGAGGCCGAGGCAGGTCACCTGAGGTCAGGAGTTTAAGACAAGCCTGGCCAAGATGATGAAACCCTGTCTCTACTAAAAATACAAAAATGAGCTGGGCATGGTGGTGGGCGCTTGTAATCCTAGCTACTCGGGAGGCTGAGACAGGAGAATCACTTGAATCAGGGAGGCAGAGGTTGCAGTGAGCAGAGATCACGCCACTGCACTCCAGCCTGGGCAACAAGAGCAAAACTTCATCTCAAAAACAAAACAAAACAAAAACAAAAACAAAAAGCTATTCTTAGGATGTACTGAGGAAAGTACCTGACTTTTGGCGTCTGCTGATCTAGGGTTTAAGTGCTGGCTGCACCACTTACTTAGGAAATTTCAGAAAGGTATTAAATTCCTATAAGCGGGAATAATGCCTACTTTATAAGATGTTTCAAAAATGCAGTGATAATGTATGTGATATACACAGCCCAAGGTCAGTCTGTCGAGAAGGACCCTGTTGCTGGTGGCTGGGAAGATGATAAGTACCTATGGACTGCCATGAACAGAACAGTCACCTCTGCTGACCTCAGCCACCAAACGCCAGCCCTTCCAGCTTTCCTGGACCTTGTGCTTTTTTCTGAGATAGTATGTAGTTCTCTATTTGGCTTGAGAACAGAACATTTCTTCAAATGGTTGAAGTATCTTTATTATATACATGGTCTGTGCTTTATCATACTAATTTTCTTTTTTTCAAGACAGGGTCCCTCTCTGTTGTCCAGGCTGGAGTTGCAGTGGCATGATCACAGCTCATTGCAGCCTTGAACTCACAGGCTAAAGCAATCCTCCCACCTCAGCCTCCTGAGTAGCTGAGACCACAGGTGCATACCACTAGGCCTGGCTAATTTTTAAAAATTTTTTGTAGAGGCAGGGTCTCACTATGTTGCCCAGGCTGGTCTCAAATTCCTGGGTTCAAGTGATTCTCCCACTTCGGCGTTCCAATTGTTGGGATTACAAGTGTGAGCCACCTTGCCCAGCCCTAAATTTTTTTTTCTTATAGTAAAATACACAAAAATGTACCATCTTCACCATGTTTAAATGTGCAATTCAAGTACATTCACATTGTGCCGCCATCACCACTATCCATCCCCTGAACTTTTAAAAAAATCATCCCAACAGAAAGCCTACACCCATTACACACTAACTCTCTATTCTCTCCTACCCCTAGCCCCTGGCAACTACCATTCTTCCTGTCTCTATGAATTTGCCTATCCTAGGTTCCTCATGTAAGTGAAATCATATTTGTCCTTCTGTGACTGGCGTATTTCACTTAGTATAATGTCCTCAAGGTTCATCTATGTTGTAGCATATATAAGAACTGCAATTCTTTTTAAGGCCGAATCATATTCCATTGCACATATATATCTCATTTTGTTTGTCCATCCATTCACCCATGGATGAAAACATTTGGGTTGTTTCCCCATTTTGGCTTTTGTGACTTTATCCTATTGTTCATTCTGCAGCAATTTACATCTTCATTTTCACACCTATTAAGTTTCCTCATACTAATAATTTTAGGAAGAGACTCATGAAAGACTTTTATCTTATTTGATTTCTTTTGGTCATTTATTTATTTATTTATTTAGGCAGCCACAAAGACTGGGATTTCTAATTCTATGCTATGATAAGTGGACAATTGAAGCCATTTCTTTTTTTCTGTTTCCTTTTCCAAAAAAGAAAATAGTATTTTTCTAAAATATGATTACGTCAGTTTGGTCTACTTGTATGTGTTAAGGAGAGCAATAACAGACAAAAGAATAACATAATACAATAATTAGGAGTTTAGTTAACAACAACAACAAAAAAGTAGACTGGGCACAGTGACTCACACTTGTAATCCCAGCACTTTGGGAGGCTGAGGTGGAGGTCAGGAGTTCAAGACCAGCCTGGCCAACATGGTGAGCCTCTGCCTCTACTAAAAATACAAAAAATTAGCCGGTTGTGGTGGCAGATGCCTGTAATCCCAGGTACTTAGGAGGCTGAGGCAGGAGAACCATTTGAACCTGGGAGGCAGAGGTTTCAGTGAGCTGAGATTACAGCACTGCACCCCAGCCTGGGCAACAAGGCAAGGCTCTGTCTCAAAATAAATAAATAAAATAGGCCAGGTGCAGTGG
>NW_016107460.1:1075956-1084490 GCF_001604975.1 Cebus imitator | reverse complement strand
CTTTTATGAACTAAGCTGATTTGGGTGAATGCCGCTTATTTCTACTTGCAGGCAGATGGCCGTCTTAATTCTCTACCCTAGAATTAAACAGGTCTCCCAGCCACTCATAGACAGGTCTACTGCAGGGAAGGAAAAATTATCAACTGACATATAATGTGATTAAATGCTTGCCTTTTATACCTGCTATGGATTGAATGTATCTCCTCCAAAACATAGGTGCTGCTAATGTGATGGATGGTATTAAGAGGTGGGGCCTTTAAGAAGTGATCAGGCCACAAGCGCTCCTGTCTTGTGAATGGGATTAGGTACCTTTACAAAAGGGCTTGACAATGGGAGTTTGTCCCTTTTTGTCCTGCCTTCTGTTATGTGAGGACACGGCAAGGATGCAACAGTCAAGGCGCCATCTTGGAAGCAGAGAGACCAGACCCTCTGCCAGTGCCTTCATCTTGGACTTCCTGACTTCCAGACCTGTGAGGAAACAAATTCCTGTTTTTTTAATACATTACCCAGTCTGTGGTATTCTGTTATAGCAGCTCAAAACAGACTAACGTAATTCCCTCAACCCACCTCTCTGCCTTGGTACCCACCACATTGTGTAGTAATGGCCTGACTTGGCCTGTCTCTTTCCTTTGAGCATGTTGCCCTCATCCATTCTTCTACTCACTCAACTGGTTTTACTGAGTGCCTATTTTGGGCCTAGCAATAGCTACAATAGTGCCTATTTTGTAATGTAAGGTACCCTTACAAAAAAGCCCTTTTGTAAAGGTACCTTACATTCAGGACCTCACAGAAGTGAAGGAAACTGATACAACCCCATCCTTAAAGAGATCAGCACAGAAAATATTGTAAAGGAGACAGGGTGTGGTATTAGACAATAACAAGGACGGAGTGACTTAACAAAGCAGGACAGGGCTTTCTTGGGAAGTCACATTTATGATGACACCTCAAGGTCAAGGAGTACTTCAGTATACTATACTCTGGTGTCTCATAGAGGCATAGCACGTAGCAGAGCTCAGTAAATGCTTAACAAGTTAATGAGTAAGAGATACATGTGAAAACACTTTATATGCAAAGTACCACACAGATGTTAGCCATTATCACTGAGTTAATATGGAGAGATTTACTTTTATTCAGTTTTCTGGAACACCCAAAAAGATATTACAGCACACGACAGAGAAAACTCATTAAGGACATCTACTGATTTGGACATACCCAGAGTCCTGCCTTCCTAGGATAGAGTTTGAAACTGTTAGGTGTAGGACTGAATACAGAGAAATGAGAGAACCAGTCATCCCATTTCAATGTTTGACCAATTCCATCTTCCTCCATGCAAAACCAACAGTTCACAAAATTGATTTTTAAAATAGTGATAAAATGACTTTAAATATATTAGAAAATGAGAGAAATAAATAATAAAGATTAAGTATTCTATTTCACTGATGGAAGGTAATGTTGACTATATTTGAAAATAGCTGCCACTCCCAAATTGATACTGAACAGTGACGAATATGGCTCACTCTGTGTCCGTTGTGGCACTGGAGTTCTGACAAGCATGTGGAAAGAGACGGATATTATTTTTGAAGCATGTAGTATGTATTACTACATTACCTCATTTAATTCTAACACTTACAAATCCTGTGAGATGAAAATTACACCCATCATTTACGAAGCAGGAAACAGGCTCAAAGATTGTTATGTTGGCATGTCAGGGATTTGAACTGAAGTTTCTGACTCCAAAGCAGAGAAGAGAACAGAAAAAAGCAGAGAAAAATACAGGAAGGCTACTGTCAAATTGTTTGTTTTTTGTTTTTTTGAGACAGGATCTCGCTCTGTCACCCAGGCTGGAGTGCAATGGCACAATCTTGGTTCACTGTAACCTCTGCCTCCCAGTTCAAGCGATAGTCCTGCCTCAGCCTCCCGAGTGGCTGGGACTACAGGCGCATGCCACCATGCTCAGCTAATTTTTGTATTTTTAGTAGAGATGGGGTTTCACCGTGTTGGCTAGGATGGTCTTGATTTCCTGACCTCGTGATCCGCCCGCCTCAGCCTCCCAATGTGCTGGGATTATAGGCGTGAGCTACCACATCCGGCCACAATTGTTTTTTTTTTTGCAACCTAAAAATATTTTCTTATCAAAACTATATTAATACTTTAACAAACTGTACAAAAAAGGTAATGAGACAAACATGTGTGCTTTATGGAACTGTATGTCAGTCAGCCAGTTTCCTGCAGAGGGAATTCCCAGCATGACCTCATTCATCTGTGAGGACACAGTAGTCCTTATTTAGACATACACATTCATCTATTGCTCCAGCATGGTCAGCCCTTGACTTCTTGATGGTTTCCTTCTGCTATGAATGCGCATGTCCAGTTGTCTGCTTCTTAGAGTAGACATTTGCCTTCTTCATTCACTAGCCATTGGAGGAGGACTGGGGCCACAAAGATGACCGATTCTACCCATTCTTTGGGGAAGGTTTCCTGGTGGCCCTCTACCATCATCCTACCTGGAATCAGGCGAGTTTCCATAGCTTCTTCTGTTTTCACATCTTGCTGAAAAACAAAACCAAAAACTAACCTATTCCCCAGAAGAAATCTGTTATCAAAGATAATCTCCATGGAGACTGACTCTGGCTGTCCAACACTTGTCCATTCGAGATGTAAACCATCTTGCCCCACTTGCCCCACTTCCCTGCCTTGGAGCGGTGTAGAATTGCTAACAATTCAGGAGCTGGCAAGCAAAGACACACTCAGAGCATTTCTCTTTGCTTCCTTGCCCTCTGAGTTGTTCAATAAATAGTGAAGAACGCAAAGCTAACTGCAGTATTTATTTCAGATCTGCTGTTGCTCTCTAATTTAAAAGCAAGACAAGAACATTAAATTTGTCAGTTTAAACTGGTGAAGGTAGACCTCTATCAGACACAAGTGCTTCTTGACTTACGATGGGTTTATTGGGAAGAGAAAATATCATAAGTCAAGTGCCTTTAATACCTAACCTACTGAACATCAGAGCTTAGCCGAGCCTACCTTAAACATACGCAGAACACTTACATTAGCATGCAGTTGGGCAAAATCATCTAACACAAATCCTGTTTTATTATAAAGTGTTGAATAGCTCATATAATTTATGGGAACAACATCCTGAACATGAAAAACGGAATAGTTGTATCGGGACTTGAAGTATGGTTTCTACTGAATGTGCATTGCCTTTGGAACCATCATAAAGTTGAAAAATGTTAAGTCGAAGCATAAGTCCCAGACTGTCTGTATATGAAACACTCCCTTGGGGGCACTATGCCAGATACCATGCCTAAGTGTTTTCTAACTTTCTGTACTACATTCAAAAGGAGCATTTTCATAAAGACGTTACTGGAATCATGGAGAATATTAGTCCTTCTTTCTTTTGCAGCTAACTGGGTTTTTGAAAGAAGGTCTAAACCACAAGCATATTCCAGCAACTGTTTGTTCTTCCAAGTATGAGCTACTTCCTCCCTCTGCCACCATCGCTCATATTCTAGTTTGAGAAAATATTAAGAAGCATAGTAAATCCGTCTGTTTTCAGAAACTGCTTAGTCCTTGCATTAATATATCTTATAAAGCAGGTTGGCTTCAGCACCTTAAGATTTGGCTACTTAGAATGAAATCTTCCCAATTTGTAGCCAATTTGCATATATGCATAAATCCCTGAATTTTAAAAACACCTTTAGGATTAAGAGAGTTTTGTTGTCTGTATTTACATAATTTAAAGCTAATTACTTAGGCAAGTTTTAGAGCAATTTTAACAACAGTAATGAGACAAGAGTCTTAAGATAATACATTCTTGCCAGGCGAGGTGGCTCATGCCTGCAATCTCAAGGGACTTTGGGAGGCCAAGACGGGGGTTATCACTTGAGGTCAGGAGTTTGAGACCAGCCTGGCCAACATGGTGAAACACTGTCTCTACTAAAAATAACAGAAATTAGCCGGGCATGGTGGTAAGTGCCTGTAATCCCAGCTACTTGGGAGGCTGAGGCAGGGGAATTGCTCAAACCTGGGAGCTGAAGGTTGCAGTGAGTTGAGACTGCAGACTGCACTCTAGCCTGGGTGACAGAGTGAGACTCCTTCTAAAAAGAAAAAAAGATAATACATTCTTTAGAACCAAGAATCTAAAGATAATACATTCTTTAGAACCACATGTGTAAATGGTCAAAGGATGCTTTTAACAACAAGGTCCCAACTGTGGAGGTATCACCATCTTTCAAAGCTACCTGCAAAAAAGGGACAATGTTATCACTGGCTAGTGAAAAATTAGAAAAATTTAAGGAATTCTCAGCAAATGTCTTATCTGTTAAAATACCAATGGTCATCCCTACGAGGGTAAATGCACCTGTCTTTTCTGAAAACAAAGCAAAACCAAAACAAAACTCTACAGAAAGATATTATAAAATCAAGGATTAAATTTCTGTTAATTAATAAGTGATCGAGGTTATAAGTAATACTACCTCCAGGATTTTTTTTTTTTTTGATGGAGTCTTGCTCTGTCACCCAGGCAGCTCAGTACAACCCCTGCCTTCTGGGTTCAAGCGATTCTCCTGCCTCAGCCTCCAGGGTAGCTGTGATTACAGCTGCCTGCCACTGTGCCCAGCTAATTTTTCTATTTTTAGTAGAGACGGGGTTTTGCGATGTTGGCCAGGCTGGTCTTGAACTCCTGGCCTCAACTTGGCTTCCCAAGGTGCTGGGATTACAGGCATAAGCCATCGTGCCCGGCCAGGATTTTAATTTTAATTATTTAATTAATTAATTAATTAATTGTTGGGAGTGCAACGGTGCAATCTCAGCTCACTGCAACCTCTACCTATCGGGCTCTCCTGCCTCAACCTCCCGAGTAGCTGGGACTACAGGTGCCTGCCCTCACGCCCAGATAATTTTTGTATTTTTAGTAGAGACGGGGTTTTACCATGTTGGCCAAGCTGGTCTCGAACTCCTGATCTCGCCTTGGCCTCTCAAAGTGCTGGAATTACAGGCATGAGCCATTGCGCCCAGCCAGGATTTTAATTTTAATTTAATTAATTAGTTATTTATTATTTTTTTAAGAGACAAGAGTCTTACTCTTCGCCCAGGCTGGAGTGCAGTGGTGCAATCCCAGCTCACTGCAACATCCGCCTCTCGGGTTCCAGCAATTCTCCTGCCTCAGCGTCCTGAGTAGCTGGGACTACAGGCACAGGCCACTACGCCCAGTTAGTTGTTTGTATTTTAGTAGAGATGGGGCTTCACCCGTCTCGAACTCCTGAGCTGAGGCAATCCACCTGCCTCAGCCTCCCAAGTGCTAGGATTACAGGTGTGAGCCACCAGGCCCAGCCTTCTTTCTTTCTTTCCTTTTCTTTCTTTCTTTTTTTTTTCTTTTCTCTTTTCTTTTCCTTTCTTTCTTTGCTTGTTTGCTTGCTTTCTTTTTCTTTCTTTCTTTCTTTCTTTCTTTCTTTCTTTCTTTCTTTCTTTCTTTCCTTTTCTTTCTCTCTCTCTCTCTCTTTCTTTCCTCTTCTCCCCTCTCCCCTCTCTCCTCTCCCCTCTCCCCTCTCCTCCCCTTCCCTTCCCTTCCTTCCTTTCTTCCTTTATTTTTTTATTTCTTTCTTTCTTGAGACAGAGTCTCGCTCTGTCACCCAGGCTGGAGTGCAATGGTAAGATCTCAGCTTACTGCAACCTCCACCTACGGGGTTCAAGTGATTCTCCTTCCTCAGCCTCCTAAGTAGCTGGGACTACAGGTGGCTGCCATCATGCCTGGCTAATTTTTGTGTTTTTAGTAGAGATGGCGTTTCACTATGTTGGCCAGGCTGGTCTCAAACTCCTGGCCTCAAGTGATCTGCCTGCTTTGGCCTCCCAAAGTGCTGCAATTACAGACGTGAGCCACCATGCCTGGCCTACCTCCAAATTTTAATTTCTCGGCAGGGATAATCTGACATTAAAAACAAGCTTATATTTTATTAATAAGGAGAAGATTTATTCACAACCAATTTCTGCTTCAAAACACTTCCAAGCATATAACAAATGCCATCCTTAAAAGCAGGATTTCCTATTTAATCATCTCAAATCAAATACGGATGGTCTTTTCATTCTAGATCACATGCCCTTTGTTTGCTTGTTTTTGTATAGGAATTATCTTGGAATCTGATAATTCTGAGACTCACCTGATGGCTAAGCACTGCGTATCTTCATTACATGCCCATTTCCATTCATTCCTTAAAATATTATGAAACACTGCTACACACAAAATATGTATATAATGTATATTAATAACATATATTGTAATATAATGATAATATATTCATCATATAATGAGTATACACAAAAGCATGATGAAATGACCACCTGTGATCCTGCCATCCAACTTGAGGAACAGAATGATAGTACTGTCAAGGTCCCTGTGTCCCTCCTCAATCACCATGTTATGTTGATCATTCCTGTGCATTTCTTTATAGTTTATCACATTTATAGCTAAGAAAGTATATTCAAAATTTGGCTTTTGAATTTTGTAAAATACTATTATATTGCATGCATTCTGCTGCAACTTGCTTTTTCACTCAGCATTGTTTCTGAAATTCATCTATGATGATGTGTATAGCTCTATTTTAATCATTTTTACTTCCATATAGTGTTCCATTGCATGGATAAACCACAATTTATTATCAGTTCTCTGGGTGTTGGGCACATTCTCCCCTGATTTGTACTGTTTTGTTCTGTACTTTGCTTCCCAGCCCTTAACTGCAAGGATTTTTTCGGGGGTATGCTTCCCAGGAACAGGATTAATTGTACACAAATTATGTAACTACATACATAAATATATAATACATACACACAATTATGTATATATTCATATACTTGTTTAATATGAATATGAAAAATGTTATATAATTACATGTTATAGAGAATGTATATATATTTTGGAGAACATATAGAGAATATATATAAAACAATATATATTCTCTATAATATATATTCTCTATAATATGTAATTATATGTAATAATTACATGTGAATACTGATTTTTCCCCATGCAAGAATATTTTTCAGTTGCCATATTTTTTAAAACAATGTAACACTTATACCAGCCAAATCAAATGTAATAATCTACGTAACATATACAAACTAGTAAAATTATTTTATTTAGTTGTAATATCCATCTCTAATTGTTTGAAATAAAATTTCCATGGTCTTAATTGAATTGTACGTTACTTTCTTTTAGAATGTCCTGTTTTTCATTAAAGTAATTTCTAAACCACTCTATGTGCTCAACCTTCTGTTTAACACTAAGATACGGGTTTTTGGAAAGGCCACAAGTCACCAGCTCCATGAAATGGCGAATTGGTCCTTGTTTTGGAAAGCCCTCCAGGTGTTTCTCCAGAAATATATGTTCATGAAATTCTGAACCATCATCATCAAAACCTAGGAAATGAGACAAAATACATTAAATTATAATTTAAATACAAAATCTACATCACAAAAATAATATTAATGAAGTAACATATTACATTTTAAGGCATATCCTTTAGAGTTAAACCTACGGGGTTTTTTTTTTGTTTTTTTTTTTTTTCTTTTTTTTGAGATGGAGTATTGCTCCGTCACCCAGGTTGGAATGCAATGGCATGATCTCAGCCCACTGCAACCTCTGCCTCCCGGGTTCATGCGATTCTCCTGCATCAGCTTCCCAAGTAGCTGGGACTACAGGCATGTGCCACCATGCTTGGCTAATTTTTGTATTTTTAGTAGAGGCCAGGCTGGTCTTAAACTCCTGACTTCAAGTGATCTGCCTGTCCCAGCCTTCCAAAGTTCTGGGATTACAGGCATGAGCCACCTTGCCTGGCCCAGAGTTAGACCGAGGTTTGCCCACCAATTTTTTCAGGAGGCTGAGGCAGGAGAATTCCCTGGACCTGGGAGGTGGAGATTGCAGGGAGCCAAGACTGCACCATTGCATTCCAGCCTAAGCGACAAGAGCAAAAAATTTCATTTACAATGCCTGGCATGCTATAAGTGTTAAAAATGTGGCAGCAAGGCCAAGCACGGCAGCTCAGCCTCTTGAGTAGCTGGGATTACAGGCGCTTGCCATCACACCCAGATAATTTTTGGATTTTAGCAGAGATGTGGTTTCACCATGTTGGTCAGGCTGGTCTCGAACTCCTGATTTCAGGTGATCCACCTGCCTCGGTCTCCCAAAGTGCTGGGATTACAGGCATAAGCCACCATGCCTGGCTGCTAATGAATATTTTCATAAATAATGGCAACCATCAAGAACATTCTACAAATTATATATTTAAATATATAAGTAAAACAAGATGCAATTGTGAAAAATGTTCAGGCGGCTCACAAAAAGCCAAGAGGCCAGGTGCTGTGGCCCACACCTATAATCCCAGCACTTTGGGAGGCTGAGGCAGGAGAATTGCTTAAGTCCAGTTAGACAAGACTGGGCAACACGGTGAAATTCCTGACTCTACCAAAAAAAAAAAAAATTATCCAGGTGTGGTAGCAAGTGCCTATAGTCTCAGCTACTTCAAAGGCTGAAGTGGGAG
>NW_016107460.1:1069644-1075885 GCF_001604975.1 Cebus imitator | reverse complement strand
AAAAAAAAAAAAAAAAAAAAAACCAAAAACCAAAAGCCAAAAAAAGACAAAGAAACGAGAAATAGAGAAAATGAACAGAAAATAATACTTTAAATGTAAATAATCTAAGTATACCAATCAAAGGACAGAGATTGACACAGTGGATATAAAAGCATGAACCAACTATATGCTGTTCATAAGGAATTCACCTTAAATACATCATAGGTAGACTGAATGTAAAAATAAAAAGGATGGTTAATGTTATCTTGGCAACATTAACTTTGTTCAAAAGTATGATAGGCTATATAAATATAAGATAAAGTAGATCAACAGTCTTTTTAACTTAGAATGCTCCAGGAGGGCAGAATGAATAGATCCTTCCTGAATGAATCAATGAATGACTGACAGCCAAGTGGTACTGGCACATATAATGCAAAGGAAAAAAAGAGAGCAATAAAGAGGGTATATTATATACAAAAATAAGTTCTAGACAGATTAAACAGAAAAAGGCTACAGAGCTATGTACAAATTAAATCTCTATTTGCTAAAGATATTCTAAACATTGTAAATTATCAAAAAGGCTTGAGCCCAAGAGTTTGGGACTAGCTTGGGCAGCCTGACGAAACCCCATCTCTACCGAAAATACAAAAAAATTAACCGGGCGTGGTGGCATGCGCCTGTCACGCCGGCTACCATACTTAAGAGGCTGAGGTGGGAGGATCATGTAAGCCTGTAGGTCAAGGCTGCGGTGAGCTATGATTGCGCCACTGCACTCCAACCTGGGCAACAGAGTGAGACTCTGTCTCAAAAACAAAAAACAAAACACACACACACACACACACACGATAAGCAGCAAGGACTCAAATTGTGGCAAATTGAATCCATGCTTAACTCTGCTCCCTTGTGACACCTACCAAATGGCCATAAAAACAGGAAAAGTTACAAAAGCGCAAAGATGAAAAAGAATAACAGACAAGAGACGGCAGTAAAACTGTGGAAGATGAAAAGTGCACATATGAGTAGTAATTGACTTAGCAGAGAAGATACTAAAACTATCTGTCAAAGGGGAAGACAAGAAGCAAAAAGGCTTCAAAAAGACTTCAAAAATAGAGGATTCAGGTACCACTGAAGTTATGAGTGAGGATAAGGAACGAAAAACAGGAGGATTAATTGAAAATGGGTTTAGGGAACAGTTAGTTCTTCCATGTCCCGTCTCCCACATGCACCTCCAGATGCCTATCCTCCATTCCTGAAGAAGATGGGCAGTTAACTTTTTGGAGAAATTAAAATGCAAAGAGGAAGTATGTTGTTGGATTGATAACAGGAAAATTAAGTGAAAGTCTGTATGCTGAATGGTGAGACAGTCACCTGGCCCCCAATCCTTTTGCCCCACCCAGTTCTCAGCATGCACTCAAGGCCTATAGCCTCAAGTCAGGTGGTTGGAATATTTCTCATTGGAGAAACCCAGTGAGAAGAATTATACATATGGAGTTACAGAAGTCCCTAAATGAAGAGGTTCCTTCTCAATTCCTCTCAAACGAAGCCACCAGTTAACTAGTCCCATCCATTCACACACATTTAACAAACAGCTTTTCATGACTTTCCTCTCAAGCATAAACAAACATTCAAAGAACAGTAGACATTTTAAGAAAGTGTCTAACGTAAGTAACAGATACCTTGGCAGGAACTGATACCTACCTCTCAAAATCCATTCTGGCTTTTTATCTTGGTAAAAAAATTAAAAATCTGTGCATGGGCAGCGGATGGTGGCTCATGTCTACAATCTCAGCACTTTGAGAGGCTGGAGGATAGTTTGAAGCCAGGAGTTTAAGACCAGCGTGGGCAACAAAGTGAGACCCCATCTCTACAGAACATTTAAAAATTAGCCAGGTGTAGTGGCGTGCACCTGTAGTCCTAGTATGTGAAAGGCTGGGGGCAGGAGGATCAATCATTTGAGCCCAGGAGTTTGAAGCTGCAATAAGCTGTGATCGCACCACCGCACTCCAGCCTGGGTGACCGAGTGACACCATACCTCTTTTTTTTGAGTGATACCATACTTCTTTTTTTTTTCTTTTCTTTTTTCTCTTTTTAACCTTTTAATAATTTTGCTTCATCAATTGCTTAAAAGAGACACCATATCTCTTAAAAGAGAGAAATGAAAACCTGGACATAGCTGTTCGGCAACATTACATTTCTCAGCCACTTTTAGGCTAGGCATGGGCATATGTTTAAATTATCACCAACAGAACCTAAACAAAGGTGATGTGTGACTTTTATAGCCCAGAGCCTTTCAGAGAGTGAAACTGGGCTGGGCACAGTGGCTCATGTCTGTAATCCCAAGACTTTGGGGAAAAAAAATCTAATACTTAAAAGAACAACAACAAAGCATTTAGTTAGGTTTTTTTTTTTTTTTTTTTTTTTTGAAAGGGAGTTTCACTCTTGTTACCCAGGCCGGAGTACAATGGCGCAATCTTGGCTCATCGCAACCTCCGCCTCCTGGGCTCAAGTGATTCTCCTGCCTCAGCCTCCTGGGTAGCTGGAATTACAGGTGACTGACACCATGACTGGCTAATTTTTGTATTTTTAGTAGAGACAGGGTTTTGCCATGTTGGCCAAGCTGGTCTTGAACTCCTGACCTCAGGTGATCTGCCCTTCTTAGCCCCCCAAAGTGCTGGGATTAGAGGCTTCAGCCACCACACCCAGCCCAATGAAGCATCTGGAAGTTAAAAATAGGGCATCAGAAACAAAAATCCAATGGAGAATTTGTAAGACAATAGTTATGGAATGTCCCCAGAGCATAGAACAAAAGGAGAAAAACAAAAAGACTGGGAGGCTGAAATTATCAAATAATTCAAGAAAATTTACCCAGAATTGAAAAATGAAGTTACTAAATTAAAATTACCTAATAATGTCTAGAACAAGGACTGTAAATAAATAAAATCCCTTACCAAGGATAACCCTCTTGAAGCTTACAAATATTATGAAGAGAAGATGCTAAAAGTTACCAAAAAAAATAAATAAATAAAAGAGATCACATACAATGAGTCTAGAGTAAGAATGGAAAAATGGCAAAAGCATTCTCAACAACATAAGACAGTAGAGTGGCTAGGCACGTGGCTCACATGGCATTCTGGGAGGCTGAGACGGGTGGACTGCTTGAGTCCAGGAGTTCAAGACCAACCTGGGCAACATAGCAAAACCCCGTCTCTAATAAAAATATAAAAAACTAGCCAAGCATGGTGGCAAGTGTCAGTATGGGAGGCCAAGGTGGAAGAATCATCTGAGTCTGGGAGGTCGAGGCTGCAGTGAGTCCAGAATGAGCCACTGCACTCCAGCTTGAACAACCAGAGACTCTGTCTCAAAAAAAAAAAAAGGCCAGGTGTGGTGGCTCATGTCTGTAATCCCAGCTACTTGGGAGGCTGAGGCAGGAGAATTGCTTGAACCCAAGAGGTGGAGGCTGCAGTGAGCTGAGATCACGCCACTGTACTCTAGCCTGGGAGACAGAGCAAGAAAGACAATGAAGCAAAGGCTTACTGTGAAATAAAACTATTTCCAATCTTGAATTTTATCCTCAAGCAAACCATTAAATAAGTACCAAGACAGAGGAAAGACATTTTTATATATCAAGGGTCTCAAGGTATGTGCTCCAACAAAATGAGATACAAAAGAAAATATGTGGTCCAAAAAGAAAGGGTATCCAACATAGAAGAGACAGAAGTCCCAGGAGGAGGGCAAAATGATAGGAAGGCAGTTGTGCCAGAAGACCTCGTCGGTACAGATGACAGCTACAGAGAGCTCCAAGTACCTATGGACAAAAAAACGAAATAAACAAGCAATCCAATATTTTTGTGTGTGTGAACTTGAGAGGCTGAATGAAATGTAGAAAAATCTCGCTAGAGATTCAAGGAAAAACAAAGCAAATAGGAAGAAAAATAAAGCAACTGTTAACTTTGGGAACAGGGGAACAGGAAAGAGAATATACTTGGCCAGGCCTGGTGGCTCACTCCTGTAATTCCAGCACTTTGGGATGCCGAGGAGGGTAGATCACGAGGTCAGGAGTTCAAGACCAGCCTGGCCAAGATGGTGAAAATCCATCTCTACTAAAAATACAAAAATTATCCAGGCGTGGTAGTGGGCGCCTGTAACCCCAGCTACTCGGGAGGCTGAGGCAGGAGAATTGCTTGAACCTGGGAAGTAGAGATTGTGGTGAGCCAAGATTGCACCACTGCACTCTAGCTTGGGCAAGAAGAGTAAAACACCATCTCTCAGAAAAAAAAAAAAGAAAGAAAGAAAGAAAAAAGAAAGCCTCCTACATTAGACATAACCAAGTTTACCTATTTAAAAAAAGTTTAGGATAAGCATCATACTATATGTTTATAACCACTGTAGGTGGGAAAAAGCGTTCCTCTCAGTTCATCAGTAAAAATTGTTAATTTCTGAAGCAAAATTTCATCCACTTTGCAAAATGCATATTTCTTTCTTTAGAGTTTAAAAAAAAGAGTCATAATATAGAACAAAACACTGAAATAGTTACACACATTAACATCCTCATAGATGATACAAGGTGGTTTTAAGTTAAGCACCATAGTATTTTATTAGAGAAAATAAATTTCTGGTAATTTGTCTATCAAAACATTTCAGGCCGGGCACAATGGCTCACACCTATAATCCCAGCACTTTGGGAGGTCGAGGCAGGCAGATCACCTGAGGTCAGGAGTTTGAGACCAGCCTGACCAACATGGCAAAACCCTGTTTCTACTAAAAATACAAAAATTAGCCAGTGTGGTGGTGCACACCTGTAACCCCAACTACTTGGAAGGCTGAGGCAGGGGAATCACTTGAACCCCTTAATTGTAAATTATGAGGTCTTTTACAATATATCATGTTGGACAGTTGCTGAAGATATATTTTTAAAAGAATACAATAATGAGCCTTTAAAAAGCAGTAGTCCTTTCAGTGAATTCAGTACTTAACTGATTTTTATTATCCCAGTTAATGACAAGGGGTGGCATACTCAAAAAGCTTGAAATACTNAAGCCAGGCATGATGGTGTGCCTGTGATCCTCCTTACTAGAAAGGCTGAGACGGGAGGATCACTTGAGCCCAGGAATTCAAGGCTGCAGTGAGCCAGGATCCTGCCACTGCACTCCAGTCTGGGTGACAGAGTGAGACCCTGTCTCAAAAAACCCCAAAAAACTAAACAAAAAAACACCTCACACAACTGTCCACAGTCATATTAGTGTAAACAACGAATACAGGTCTAATAAAAAATTGTAATATATGTATAATGGAAGGATGAGGAGAAGATATATACACTAGATGACCTCTGAAATAGATAGAGGTAAGCATATAATTTAGAAATATAAAAAACAAAATACAGCTAAAAGATTAAATGACGGCTCTGAGAACAGGCCTAACAGGTGATAAAAAGAACTGCTTTCTAAGCCTTGTGCTTTATATTATCACCTTTTATATTAAACCAAATGTTTACTATGATTTTTAAAGTCAAATTATTTTAAAATAAGGCAAAGAGACAGACTAGGAAACATATTTCCAACACATGCAAGAGTTGAAGAATTAAAGTCCATAATATATTGAGTTCCTATAAACACTATTAACAAAGACCCCAACAGAAACAGTCAAAGGACATAAAAAGGTAAGTCACACAGGAAGTAAAAATAGCCAATAAACATATGAAAAGACGTGTAATCTGGTTGTCAATGGGGAAATGCAAATTCAAATTTCAGAAAAAAAGAAGAGAACTGAAGGGTAAAGTATAATATTCTTTTACACTATTTGACTATTTTGCAAGTGAACTTTCATTATTAGTTATGTAATTTAAAATATTTTTAATAAACCAAAGAAGCACAATACAGTAAAGAAGACATAAGAGATAGTGAAACATTAAACATAAGAAGGAAATCCTATATGATGCACAATCAAATAAGGTGACAGGTTAATTGTGTCTAATTCTGCCTTAAATATTGAATACACTTTTAAAATATGGTACAACAAATAAAGAGTGAATTCCAGTTAAGAGCAATGACCAATAATTTTTGAGAAGGGAATAGTAGGGCACTGAACCAAATTCCGTCATTTTCACTTTGAATTATTGTTTCCACTTCTATGTAGTATCAAAACTATTATTTTTTTTCCTGTCAGTACTTTAAGGCTCTTGCTCACAGGCTATAATCTCATCTAAAACAACAAATAAATCCTGCTATCTTTTTTTTTTTTTTTTTTTTTTTTTTTATAAATATTT
>NW_016107460.1:1057343-1068671 GCF_001604975.1 Cebus imitator | reverse complement strand
TTAAAAAAAAAAAAAAAAAGTTTTTGTGGGTAGATTGAGCCCGGATACTTCTGAAGAACAAATTAAAGAATATTTTGGAGACTTTGGACAGATTGAAAACATTGAACTTCCCATGGATACAAAAACAAATGAAAAAGGATTTTATTTTATCACATATACTGATGAAAAGTCTGTAAAAAAATTGTTAGAAAGAAGATACCATCGAATTGGTTCTGGGAAGCGTGAAATCAAAGTTGCACGACCCAAAGAGGTATATAGGCAGCCACAGCAACAACAAAAAGGTGAAAGAGGTGCTGCAGCTGGTGGATGAGGTGGTATGAGGGGTTGTGGCCAGGGTCAGGGCCAAAACTGGAACCATGGATTTAATAACTATTATAATCAAGGATATGGAAATTATAATAGTGCCTATGGTGATGATCAAAACTATAGTGGCTATGGCAGATATGATTATACTGGGTATAACTGTGGCAACTATGGATATGGACAGGGATACGCAGACTACAGTGGCCAACAGAGCACTTATGGCAAGGCATCTCTAGGGGGTGGCAATTGCCAAAACAATTACCAGCCATACTAAAGGAGAACACTGGAGAATACAGAAGGAGATGTTAAAGTAACCCATCTTGCAGGAAGACGTTGAAGACTGGTCTTCTGTTGATCTAAGATGATTATTTTGAAAGACTTTCTAGTGTACAAGACACGATTGTGTCCAACTGTATATAGTAGCCAATTAGTTTTCTTTGTTTTTACTTTGTCCTTTGCTATCTGTGTTATGACTCAATGTGGATCTGTTTATATACATTTTATTTGTACAAATTCATGTTAAACTTCAAATAAATGCTTCCGTATGTGAAAAAAAAAGTGAAAGTTTAAACCAACTAAAGAACAGAAACAAAAGTGTGATCGACATCTATCCTGACCTTCTTTGCCCACTGAAGCCTCTAAATTGAGTTACCCTAGGAAAGCATATAAAAAATAGCCTTAGACTAGCCATATGCAGAAGACTGAAACTGGACCTACACCTTTGACCATATACAAAAATCAACTTAAGATGGATTAAAGGCTTAAATGTGAAACCTAAAACTATAAAAACTCTAGAAGATGATCTATGAAATACCATTCTAGACAACACCCCAGGCAAGGACTTCATGACAAAGTCAAAAAGCAACTATAGGCCAGGCACAGTGACTCAATCCTGTAATCCCAGCACTTTGGGAGGCCAAGGCAGGCAAATCACCTGAGGTCAGGAGTTCAAGACTAACCTGGCCAACATGGCAAAGCCCTGTCTCTACTAAAAATACAAAAAAATTAGCTGGACGTGGTGGCGGGCACCTATAATCCCAGCTACTTGGGAGGCTGAGGCAGGAGAATCACTTGAACCTGGGAAGCAGAGGTTACAGTGAATCCAGATTGTGCCACTGCACTCCAGCCTGGGCAACAAGAGTGAAAACTGACTCAAAAAAAAAAAAAAGGCAATTGTAACAAAAACAAAAATCGACAAGTGGGACCTAATCAAACTAAAGAGCTTCTGCACAGCAAAAGAAATTTCAATAAACAACTTACATAATGAGAGAAAATATCTGCAACCTATACATCTGACAAAGGTCTAATATTCAGGCTCTACAAGGAACTCAAACAACTGAAGAAGCAAAAAAAACAATCAACCCTATTAAAAACTGGGGAAAGGACCTGAACAGACACTTCTCAAAAGAAGACATCCACATGGCCAGCAAACATGAAAATGTTCAATATCATGAATCATCTAGGAAATGCAAATCGAAACCACACCAAGATACCACCTCACACCAGTCTGAATGGATATTATTAAAAAGTCAAAAAACAACAGATACCGATGAGGTTGCAGAGGAAAGGGAATGTTTATACACTGTTGGTGAAAATGTAAATTAGTTCAGCCACTGTGGAAAGCAGTCTGGAGATTTCTCAAAGAACTTAAAACAGAACTACCATTCGACGCAGTAATTCCATTATTCTATCATAAAGATACATGCGTATGTATGTTCATTGCAGCACTATTCACAATAGTTAAGACATGGAATCAACTTAGGTACCCATGAATGGTGAACTGGATAATGGAAATGGGGTAAATATACACCATGGAATACTGTGCAGCTGTAAAAATGATATCATGGCCTTTGCTGCAACATGGATGGAGATGGAGGCTATTATCCTAAGTGAATTAATGCAGAAACAGAAAACCAAATACTACATGTCCTCACTTGTAAGCAGGAGCTAAACAATGAGTACATATAGACACAAGGAAGGGAACAAAAGACACTGGGGCTTATTTGAGGGTGGGGGGTAGGAGGAGAATAAAGATTGAGAAACTATGTATCAGGTATTATGCTGATTACCTGGGTGACAAAATTATCTGTACATCAAACCCCCATGACACTCAATTTACCCATGTAACAAACTTGAATATGTACCCCTGAACCTAAAAGTTGGAAATAAAAAAAAAAAAGAGAAGAAAACACAAATTAAAGACACAAATGAGAGTTTTAAAAAGGAGACATACATTTAAAAGTGAACATTTAGCTATTTGAAAAAAATAATATACAATTCCCTAACATATGATGTTTTCATATGCCACCCTTATATGTTCTTTGGTAACGTATCTAAACAGGTATTTTTCCATTTTATTTTATTCATTACTTATTTATTTATTTTTTGAGATGGATTCTCGCTCTGTCACCGAGGCTGGAGTACAGTGGCGCAATCTCGGCTCACTGAAACCTCCGCCTCCTGAGTTCAAGCGATTCTCCTGCCTCAGCCTCCCGCGTAGCTGGGATTACAGGCATGTGACACTACGCTTACCTAATTTTTGTGTTTTAGTAGAGATGGGGTTTCACCACGTTGGCCAGGCTGGTCTCAAACTCCTGACCTCAGGTGATCTGCTCACCTCAGCCTCCCAAAGTGCTGGGATTACAGGCATGAGCCACCATGCCCCCGCCCATTTTATTTTTATTTTTATTCTCATTTATTTATTTTTGAGACAGAGTCTTGCTCTGTTACCCAGGCTAGAGTATAATGGCAAGATCTCGGCTCTCTGCAACCTCCCCATCCTGAGTTCAAAAGATTCTCATGACTTAGCCTCCTGAGTAGCTAGAATTACAGGTGTGTACCACCATGCCTGGCTAATTTTTGTATTTTTAGTGGAGATGGGGTTTCACCGTGTTGGCCAGGCTGGTCTCAAACTCCTAACCTCAAGTGATCCACCCGCCTTGGCCTCCCAAAGTGCTGGGATTATAGGCATGAGCCACTGTGCCCGGTCATATTTTGCCATTTTATAACTGGGTTTTTCATTTCTCATTGTTGAGCTTTAAGATTTTTTTTTTTTTTTTGAGATGGAGTTTCACTCTTACTGCCCAGGCTGGAGTGCGATGGCGCAATCTTGGCTCACTGCGACCTCTGCCTGCTGGGTTCAAGTGATTCTCCTGCCTCAGTCTCTTGAGTAGCTGGGATTACAGGTGCCCACCACCATGTCTGGCTAATTTTTTGTATTTTTAGTAGAGATGGGGTTTTACCATGTTGGCCAGATTGGTCTTGAACTCCTGACCTCTGGTGATCTGCCTGCTTCAGCTTCCCAAAGTGCTAGGATTACAGGGTTGAGCCACCGCGCCTGGCCCACAAAAGAATTTTTAATACATATTTTGTAGAACTGTCCTTTATCACAGATACGTATTTTGCAAATATCTTCTCCTACTCTATAGCCTGTCTTTTTATTTTTTGACCGTGTCTTTCACAGTGCAGACATCTTATTTTTAATATAGTTCAATTTACCACTTTCTTCTTTCATGGATCATGCTTTTATGTTGTATTAAAGAAGCCAACACTCTCCCACCGCAAATCCCCTCCCCCATAAAAACCAGCCTTAGAAACACTCTATTATTGGGTAGCCATAAATATGATTAAATTTAGTTAAAATCAAAGTAGAAGCTACAATAAAAACAATGCCATTAACAATCCAACATATAAAACTAGTACCAAATCTAAGTGAGAACAATTCCACCTAATATACCTAATAGCTCTTGTAAATCTCCATGCAGGCAAAGCACAAGAGAAGAGACTAACAAGTTCTTTTTTTTGTTTGTTTGTTTGAGATGGAGTTTCACTCTTGTTGCCCAGGCTGAAGAGCAATGGTGCGATCTTGGCTTACCACAACCTCCGCCTCCCAGGTTCAAGTGATTCTCCTGCCTCAGCCTCCCAAATAGCCAGGATTACAGGCATGTGCCACCACACCCAGCTAATTTTTGTATTTTGAGTAGAGATGGGGGTCTCTCCATGTTGGTCAGGCTTGTCTCGATCTTCTGACCTCAGGTGATCTGCCTGTCTCAGCCTCCCAAAGTGCTGGGATTACAGGCATGAGCTACCTCACCTGGCTGGGACTAACAAGTTCTTAAAACAGAAACAGAAAAAAAGCTATTCTAAACTAGAAAAATAATTTCTACACATTAAGTGGCAAAACAACAAACCTTAATTTTTTATATAATGGAAAAACATAATACTTGGAACTAAATTGTAAACACATGACATGTCATTTTGTCATTTTCAATATTATATTCCAATACTGACCCAGTGAGCTACTAAAAACAAAACATCTTTCCCCAAAAGCATCCAAGTAAATCTTCATAAAGCTAATTATTAGCAGGGAAAGAAAGGTATTTCATTAATCTCAACATTTAAGTGTAAGAAATATAAAAGAGAGTTATTGAATTGTTGAGGCTCCAGGTTACAATGCCAGTTTCTCAAAGTACAAGCTTCTAAGTGTGTACCCAGGGCAGTGATCAAAGTGAGAGTTTCCACAGTCTTTTCCTTTTTACTCCAGGTAACAATTGCCTTATGGAAATGAGTTACCCCACCACCTTCTTTTCCAACCCTGAAATATCAATAATATGCACAGTGTCATACGGATAGTTGTCACATTTATCTTCCCAACCAGACCAAAAAAATATGTTTATCTCCTTTTTTAGAAATTAAATTTTTTCAGACACCAGGTTAAATTTAAGATAAATTCCACTGGAGTTTGATCACTCAAGATTTTGACGCACTTAAGTAAAGTTTCACGGCTGATGACAATATACCATGAGTTTGTGCTTTCCTAGCACCTGGTGGATCACTAGGTTAAGAGATTGAGACCATCCTGGCCAACATGGTGAAACCCCATCTCTACTAAAAATACTAAAGTAGGCCCATGTGGTGGCGTGTGCCTGTAGTCCCAGCTACTCCAGAGGCTGAGGCAGGAGACTCACTCGAACCCGGGAGGTGGAGGCTGTAGTGAGCCGAGATCTCACCACTGCACTCCAGCAGCCTGGGCAACAGAGTAAGACCTCATCTCAAAAAAAAAAGAAAGAAAAATAAAATGTTATGGTATACAACCATAAACAGTTACAGAAGCAAACCCCCTCACAATGTTGTTGCTGTAGAAACAGGGATGATGATGGTGATGATGCTTTACTTATTTAACCTGACTTACTCCTCACACCAATCTCATATAATGAGTCCTATTATTATTCCCATCATTTTAGAGATGAAGGAAGTGAGGGTTGGAGAGATCAAGTCTGTAACTCACTCAGGATCTTGAACTTCTAACCACTATGCTTCACTGACTCTACAGAATAAAATCACTCACTCCTTCCTTCCTTCTTTCCTTTCTTTTTCCTTCTTTCTTTCTTTCCTTCCTTCTTTCTTTCATTCATTCGTTCAAGACAGAGTTTCACTCTGTTACCCAGGCTGGAATCCAGTGGTGAGACCTCAGCTCACTGCAACCTCTACCTCCCAGGTTCAAGTGATTTTCCTGTCTTAGTCTCCCAAGTAGTTAGGATTACAGGCATGAGCCACCATGCCCGGCCTAACACTAGGTTTTTAAATCAGGTTTTTAACCATGAGGACTTGGAACACCCATGTTTCTTCAAATAATGAAATCCAAACATGTTCGGGCCTGGTGGCGCGTGCCTGTAATCCCAGCTACTCAGGAAGCTGAGGCAGGAGAATTGCCTGAACCCAGGAGGCGGAGGTTGCGGTGAGCCGAGATCGCACCATTGCACTCCAGCCTGGGTAACAAGAGCAAAACTCCGTCTCAAAAAAAAAGAGTAAACCAAATCTTTCCCTAATATCAGATATTATTTTACAGAAGAGGAAACTGAGGCCCAGGAGCTTAAATAATTTCCTCAAAGGCAAGTAACGGCTAATAATGGACAAAGCTGGTACTCAGGATTGCACAACTAAAAAGACATTGGTCTTTTTACCTTACCCTGATAACTTCCAGAACATAGAAACCATACTTTAAGCAATACACAGGTTAGGTAATACAAGAAACACAGTATGCTATATTATTGCAGGTACAATATGAATATACAGGCTGGGCATGTTGGCTCACACCAGTAATTCCAGCACTCTGGGACGCCAAAGCAGGTGGATCACCTAAGGTCAGGAGTTTGAGATCAGGCTGGCCAACATTGCAAAACACCGTCTCTACTAAAAATACAAAAATTAGCTGGGTGTGGTGGTGCACACCTGTAATCCCAGCTATTCAGGAGGCTGAGGCATGAAAATTGCTTGAACACGGGAGGCGGAGGTTGCAGTGTGCCGAGCGAGATCTTGCCACTGCACTCCAGTCCAGGCAACAGAGAGAGACTCTGTCTCAAAAACCAAAAACAAAAACAATATGAATATACAAAATATTAAGAATTTGCTGAAAGAATCTGTAAGTCTCTAATGTTTTCTTATAAAAAGTAACACTTTATATTAATTATATTATTTATATATAAGACTAAATATTTCTGATATTTAAGCTTCCACTCTACCTATTAATCCAACAAATAAAAGATTAACAAAAATTAAGATGTTACAATGATACCACAACATTATGAAGGTTAAAATATGGACTACATTTTCCAAAGACTTATTTAGGCTTTTCCAACTTCTAGCTCATCTTATCATAAATTAATCTTTTCTAATTCAAAATACATTTATAAATTCAATTAAAATTTTTAACTGATGACAACATGGGTATCATAAAAAATAAATATCATGGTAATACTGTTTTCCTTTTGATTTAGGAAAAGGTAACATCTCCAAAAAATACCCAGTAAAGTAGATCATATTCTGTTGCCAGTTCAAAGCAACTATATTTTGCAGGCAAAGATTTTCACAGCGTACTAATGTTTTTGCTTTGAGTGGCTCATACAAGTTCCTTAGACCTCATTTGTGCAATGGTTTTATGACTAAAGGACTTTAAGAGTTGTAATGTTCCCCAAAATTGAAGTATAATCTCAGACCCCTTATTTGATACACAGAAGACTCACCAAGTAACATCCTGTTTAGCAATTAGCAAACTGATATCACTTGCAGTTTTCAGTCTTTTTATTTCATAGAAATTCATGATGCATTTTGCTTCTTCATTTTCCTTATCGAATATCTAAAAATAAGTGAAATTCTAACATTTTTTTAAAAAAATCTCGTCAGATTCCTTTTAGGACACCATGAAGATATCTACAAAGTGTTTTGAAATTTACCTGAGTATCTACACTCTAAAAGTGAGTATCTGGCCGAAATAATCTCAATCAATAAATTTTATAACCTCCTGAAATTAACACTTACCTGCTTCATTGTTAATTGGGAACTCCCACAGTTTCCCCTCTTTTGTCCACTGGATCAGCTCCTCAAACCCATTCTGAAGGGGTTGTTCATTTACTGTGGCTAACTTCTTAGCAAATTCCACATCCCAAAGTGAAGGTGATGTGTCTGCATAATCAAGACATTTTAATTAAGAATAAGCCAATGTAAATATATTTTTTAAAAAAGTTATAACCAATCCTGAATTGATCATATATTTTGCAGACCATGACATGCATAATTAAATAGTATATAATAAAAAGTTACTGAGAGATAACTGCAAAAATTACATTAAAAATGATAACTACAATAATGGCAAGCTCAACTTTTGTTTTACAATGCCAGGTAATCACTGCCCCCTCTACTGGAAAGAAAAAAATAAATCTGTATTTTGTTTAAGAGTATTTTTATGAATGTGAATGTTTTTTGCACAACATGTGACTTTGATTTTTAAAGTCTAGCCTGTTTATCTTATAGTCTATCAAAATTAGTCACTAATGTTACCACTGTTAACAACCAAAGAAATTAACAGAATAAAGATAAAACTGCTAATGAATACTGAGTACTTCCTCTATGCTTAAATGCTTTTTATGCATTAGTGTATGTAATCCTCACAACTAACCCTGTAAGGTATTATCATATTGGCTAATTACCACCAATATGTTACATGTTTCAATAACTTATTTACTTTTACAACTTCAGATCATCTTTTGAGAATGAGCCATATTCCCACCAGTTACTGCTGCTGGGAACGTAAAACAGTACAACCACCTTGGAAAACAGTTTGATGGCTCCTTAAAAAGTTAAAAATATATGTATTATTCAACATAGCCATTTCATTCCTGGATATTTACCCAAGAGATAATACATATCTACACAAAGACTTGTACACAAAAGTTAATGGCAGCTTTCTTTATAACAGCTAAATGTGGGTTATAATTTGGGAAACAACCCAAATGTCCACTAATAGGTGAATAGGTACAAAAATGTGACCCATCCATACAATTGTATACTATTCAGTAATAAAAATGCATTATTAGTACATGTAACAGCATAGATGAATCTCAAATCATTATGCTGAGTGAAAGAAGCCAGATGCAAAGGAGGACATACTGTGTGATTTCAATTATGTACAATTCTAAAAGATGCAAACTAATCTATTGTAACAGAAAGCAGATCAATGGTTGCCTGCGAACTTGTGTGTGTCTGTGTACTGCAAAAGGACATAAGGAAACTTTGGAGGTTCATGAAAATGTTCAGAATCATAACTGGCGGTTTCATGGGTGCATATATTTGTCATAACTAGTCAAGCTACATACTTTAAATATGTGCAGTTTGTTGCACACAAATTATACCTTAATAAAATTGTAAAAAGAAAATGAACATCAATGTCTATCCCTTGGCTACCTTTTTCTCTATGTTTTTATTGTTTAGTTATTTTTACCAACATTTTTTATCTTTCTTATTTTTTTTCTGTGTGATCTCACTTTTTAAAATGAATGAGGATCATGTAGCTTGGTAATCTACTTTTTTCACTGAATGATTCCATCAGTATCCCATTTTATATATATATATATATATATATATATATATGTGTGTGTGTGTGTGTGTGTGTGTGTGTGTGTGTGTGTGTGTTGTGTGTATATATATATACACACACACACATACATATATATGTGTATATATGTATATATATACACACACACACATACATACACACGCGCGCGCACACACACACACACACGCACATCACAATCCCCTACTGTTGAATATTTTGATCATTTATATCTCTTTTAAATACTATAGTGACAAATATCCTTATAGTTACACTTTTGTCCATATCTGTAATATTTCCTTAGAACAAATTCCTAGGAACACAATTTCTGGGTTAGAGGCATAGATTGCATATGATCTATCCTCCAGCTTACCTCTTTACCCACTTTTGCCAAGCCCACTAAAGCATGTCAACAAATAGCTCATTTACTCTTCTACCTGGGTAAGCCTTATTTTATCTATTTTGCTTTTTCTGAATCTGTCTCTATGAGCCTGTATGTGCAGAAATGTGTCTAACCACAAACTGATTGCTAGATATTAAGTGTTTTGATACAGATCATCTGATACTGAAAAACAATCAGTTGTTAGCCTTAGCTAGTCACATTTACAGAGCAATCACACCAGTAAAATAACTTGCCTCAGTTATCTTTTACGTGGTGGTGACTGACCAACCTATATCTTTTCCATCATCATTAGGATCATCACTGTATTTTTACACTTGCTAACAGTTGCAAGCATTTATTAAATATGAACTATGTTACAGGCACTGTGCCTGGCACTTTTCTCAGATGACCTCATTTAACCCTTGAAATGTATGTACTAGCCCTCATTTTATAGATGGGGAAAGGTTAATGTGGCAGAATCTGAATCTAAATCCAATTCTACACAACACCAACACTCTTTCTGCTAATATTGCCTAGCAATTGTAGGATAACCAGTAGGGCCTATGACTATATCCTTTGTAGCAGGTGTTAAGAACTTAGTGAGGAACAAGATGTGGGAATCATGGAACAGAATAACTCATTCAATTAGTCAATAAAAAATTACTAAACGCCAACTATATTTCCAGCATTATTTGAGGTGGTGGGAAAACAACAATGAACAATTGCTAAACTTATGTTTCTACATATTGCTATTCCTGTATTTAATTGGGAACAAAAACCATTCTTTAAACTCATGCAAGTATAGCATATTCAAACAGTATCTTCATTAGAGTAGATTATTACATAAATTTGTGTGCTATTTTCCTCACCAGAGTATAATCATTTGATATTGTTTGATAAAATACATAAAACTTCAATGCTTCCTTGGCAACTAACTTCAGTTTTAGAAATGAGATTTTTTTTTTTATTTTAAAAAGTAAGCTGGCTACTTCAAGAATCTCAAGAATATTCAAGTGCTGCTGTCCTGACAACAAATTTCTTTCTTCCTTTTTTTTTCTTCCTTCACCTGGGTGCAGGTGGACTAAGGCAGAAAAGGGCATTAGCCCCCCCACTTTTTATTTTAAAGATGGAGTTTTGCTCATCACCCAGGCTGAAGTGTAATGGCGCAATCTTGGTTCACTGCAACCTCCGCCTCTTGTGTTCAAGTGATTCTCCTGCCTCAGCCTCCCGAGCACCTGGGATTACAGGCACCCGCCACCATGCCCAGTTAATTTTTTTATTTTTATAGAGACAGGGTTTTACCATGTTGGCCAGGCTGGTCTCAAACTCCTAACCTCAGGTGATCCACCCATCTTGGCCTCCCAAATTGCTGGGACTACAGGCGTGAGCCACTGCACCCAGCCAACAAATTCCTTTGTGATATATGCTTAACCATTTGAGCAGGCGAGAGGCAATTCATTATCCCTATGGATTTTGCACTTCCTTTTTACCAGACACAAGAGAATGCAGTTTTTGCAATACAAGAACGGGGGTTGCTCTTTTAGCTTTGCCTTCAGTTCAAATGAACAAACACTGAATTAACGTCTTTCCTCTACAGATGTATATTTTATAGTATAGTTTGTTCAAAAATAATTTAAGGGCCGGGCGCGGTGGCTCAAGCCTGTAATCCCAGCACTTTGGGAGGCCGAGGCGGGTGGATCACGAGGTCAAGAGATCGAGACCATCCTGGTCAACATGGTGAAACCCCGTCTCTACC